>NC_043987.1:18824486-19124486 GCF_902150065.1 Myripristis murdjan | reverse complement strand
TTTTCAGCACGGATGGGAGTGAAGTGGGCTAAGTTAACCGTGACCTCTAAGCTTCCAAAGCACATTCTGTACACACACTAATACTGGTGATGGACAGATATGATCACGAGAGTTGACGAGAAGTCAGAACAGGATCGGTATGGTCCTTTAACATCAGTCAGAGAGTCTGGAAGGTAATGCCAAGGGTGCACTCCCAATTGTGAAAGACATCTTTGCTATTGGTTTTGGGCAGGGTGGCTTGGCTACAGTGGTCCAGAAGACTGATATATCTGACCCCCCACCCCTTTGAATTTCACCACTACATAAAACTGCGTCATCAACAGCAAACATTTATATGGAGGTATTCCATTAATCCTCTGCCAAGGCTCCTGTGTCATCTCTCTTCTGTAAATCACCTCTTCCTTAACTGTTGCTCAAACTCTCCCCAGATGCACATGTCAAACAAAATTAGCACTTGAAAGACAAAAACCAGCCAACTGCATGTGCATGGAGGTACACACTCTGGTGATTTATTTTGTATCTCTACACACAGATATCCACACCATATATCATTTCAGAAAGCCATGTGTATGTGCGTATGAACAGAATATCTGCAACACAGAGTGGGGCTGGTCGTGGTTGTGAAATTAAATTTCTGTAAAACAGGTAACAATAAATAAATCAAACGCTGAGGGAAGCTACTGAGTGTGCGAAAGCAAGAGGGATGGAAGAGATGCCTGCCTTTGCTCATGCAATCAGCTCATTCACATAGTCTTTACAGGGGAGAAAAAGGAAATTCCACTGCTCTCTCAAGAGGGCCATATTGAATTGTAATCAAAAGATTATCCCAGAATAATCAAACAGCCCCCCCTTACAAGGGACCACCCACAGAGAGCAGAGAGAAACATGAGACTGGCCACAGGCTCTGCTCTCCACCAAGACCCCTATGGACAGAATAGACAGAACTGGACAGAATACGCAGGACAGAGGCTTTTTGTCCCCACACTTTTGAAGATTTTGGCATATTGTTTGTGAATGGCATCACTCTGTAATTGCTTGTGAGGTGTGTGTGTGTGTGTGTGTGTGTGTGTGTGTGTGAATTTATAGATTGATTAGATGGATGGCAGCACCCTAGACGACAAAGGGAATCATCAGAACAGGCTGTATTTTTAGTGCATGATTGCTCATAATGGACTGATATCATCATTTCAAGACACATTAAAAAAATACTGCCAATTAATTTTACATCATAGTTATGTCATGCTCCCAGAGCACAGCCAACGCCCCAGTGCAGTCACAGCGTATGTCATTGTTTGGGTTGCTGGCTTATCACTTAATGGGACAAAGTAGCTTCAAGCAAACACCAGCTTTACCTCTCAAATGATCCTGATAATGGCGGACGCGGTCTATATTTAGCCCTCGCCTCCCTGACAGGACTTGGACTCTTGTAGCTGGGAGGGAGAGCCATAAACAAACCTGGCAGAGTTTAGACAAGCATGTGTGCCATGATGGCTGCACTGTACTTGGTGAGATACGGTCTGTGGGGGCCAGGAGGAGGGGTAAGAGGTGTGTGTGTGTGTGTGTGTGTGTGTGCGTGTGTGTGTGCCACATGAAGTTTACAGACACCACCACAGACCTTGGTTGAGGCTTGTGGTTCCTCACAGAGCTTTGATTGACTGATATGTCCTATGACAGACAGGCACAGACATCTGCAGTAGCTAGTGAGGATTGTTAATGACGTTTTTCATCAGAGGCCAACCAATAAGGTCGCCTGATTAGGGAGCCATATTTAAAGAGGGCAAATCCTCATCACGAAAAGAGTTAGCCTCCAGCTTATACTTTGGGGTCTGATGGAAAGAAAATGTTTTTGCATCCCCAGTCTTGAAGAATTAGAGTCCCTTTCTCCTCAGACTGGGGTGTTGGGTGGAGGTGGTTGTGGTAGGTGGTGGGAAACGGGTAGACAGACCCCACCCAATTTCTTCAACCCTGGCTAATTAAAGGACCATGAGTCATCCATAGGGATTTGATGGGTTCAAAGAGACCTGGGTGTCCTCTGCTGTAATTTCAAATTACTGATTTCTGTTATTAATTATACATCTTAAGTGCCTTTGAAGAATGCTGCAGACCATCCTTCATCGGGAAGTCATAATGTCTGGCGCACAAAAAAAAAAAAAAAAAAAAAAAAAAAGCAAAGGCCCATTGGCTCCAATGAATCGGAGCTTCCAGGAAAATCAGGAGGCCCCATCTTATTGTATCATTATTGTTTCTCTGCCTCAGTTTTCTAGCAAAACACCCGGGCCTGACGTCAGTGTATCATTGTCATTTCAAGAGTAGTCTTGGAAGCGGAGCAGAGGTTGTGATTGAACTCTGAGAGCTGCCCTGGAGCAGTACTTTGAGGGGAAAGCCACGGAACCACAGATAATGCTTTACAGTCCACTAGTCTCAACTACTGTCATCAGATTTTCACTTTGTAAAATACTTGAATAAGACTGTCATTCTGGTTTCCTTCAGAGCAAAGGGCAATGCACCAATGTCAAACTGAAGACTATGAGAGTCTATGGGCACGAGACACATCACTATCACTAGACAACATCCCAAAACATCTGACACATGTAATTTAGTGTAGCAGGAGCAAAACAGTGATTCAGAGGATCGCTGAGGTGGATATATGAAACAATGTGTCCAGCTGAATACATTTTTAATGCCTGCGTGAACACAGGGAACAAATGATTTATCCAGTCTTATGTGTCCACTTCAGAGGCTCCTCAAGTGCCTGGCAAGCACACATCTAATGGCTCAAATAACCAAACCCAAATATTATTTTTCCCACTGGTGGAGACAAAAATGGAGAGTAGGTGTCAGAGGTCCGCATAGACAGACACAGTTTAGTTCTGCTGGTGTCATCCTTACCTCAAAGAGGATGGTGCTGGGATCATCAAGAATCGTTTTAGGAGGCGCGGTAGCAGTTTATATGAACACAGAGAAGAAAAGCATCATACAAGTGTCAAATGCGCAATAAAGAGCAAACCACCTCCGTTGACTGGTCGCACAGCGAGGGCGCACGAGACATGAGTTCAAACACTGCCTGGTCTCTTCCTCGTCTACTTTCCACTGGTGTAAAAGACTTCAGGAGACAGGGAAGGGCATCACCCTTTCATCCTTTGCCACAGACAAACATAGACATATAAAAACATCCATGTTGAAAAGTTGCAATACTCCTTTTAATTCCAGACAAACCCAATGTGAAGAACTTAATTACAGAATGGGGGCAACCCAGCCCTTTTCAAAATTACACTTACAGTAAGACCTTTGAAGCAAATGCATCCTTTATCCTATTTTTTTGTTTTGTTCAATGTTTTGTCTCTTGTAAAGCATGCCATTGACTACTGTGGTTTCTAGTGGGTCTCAGTCTTTTCTCTTGTGTCTCCATCTCTGTCAGGACTTGATTCATCAAAGGCCTGTCCTCTGGACATACAGTGGAGAGCAAAAATATCTAAAACCCCAGTTAATATCCTTGTTTTTGGACTATTTTAAATAAACCACTACCACACCTATGTCCATATATACAAAAATGGCAAAAGATGACCAAACACATACCAATTCATAATCCAAACGGTACTACCTCTGCTGATAAACTAAACTCTATCAATAAAATCTAGATTCCCAGCACATAATGACACAGTTTGAGATACAGGGAGAGAAAAATGTCTTGATTATTTTATTATTTGAGCAGGTAGAGCAGCAAATCTATGCCTCCCTGGACATTAAATCAATCATTAATGTTTATATATCACGTTATGCTGGCAAAGGAAATATTCAGTGCCATCACTGGTGTACATGAGAGCATTTACTTAGTTTTTCAGCAGGGACTCTGCAATGTTGCTACATTTTTAGTGTGGCAATGAACAAAATAGAATCTGTTCAAATAATTTGGTATTTTATAACATGTTCTGTATTAAGAATGCTATTTTAAACTTACCCTGTTCAAAGTTCTGATTTTTTTTTTTTTTTTTTTTGCTCATTCTGTTTTGGGTTTGCTCTCATACACATGCATTTGTTATGTTGTTATGACTCTGTGATGTGTCCAAATTGCATTTATTATTCCCAAAAGCCTGGTATTGTTGTAATTCTTCTGTGTAAGCCCGTAGCTTCTGACCCTGCTCCACATTAACTTTATCTGATTTTTTCCCCTCTTTCCCCCCCTTCGTACCAATTTTTCTTACATTATGTGCAATAAAAAACAAATCAATCTGTCACCCTAAAGCTACATGCAGGCTTGTCAAACTAGTGCAGAATATGCCATTATATAAAATGACTCTCACACAGGTAAAACTGCTGCTAAGGATTGGCCAGATGCTTTTACACAAACTACCTCAGGTTGCCAACTGCAAACACAAAACACACTATAAGCTATCAACTATTTCTTCAGCAACACAAACATGTGGAAAATAATTCCACCGCAGTCAGGTAAAACAACTTCAAAAGAAGAGCACAATCCCATGACATAATGCCCAGACCAAAGCAGTTACAAATGAAAAACAGACGTTCCTGTTCTGTTTGACCAGAATGCTGTTAATTCCACTCCGTTGTATCTGCACGTCTGACACAGGTAGTTAAGATTTTCTTTGCGTTTGGTGCCGTTTGGAAGGCTGAGTTCCTCCCAGCAAAGATAAATCACCATGCTGGGTTTGGACTGAAGGCCCGGCTCCATACCTCTACCTGCAGCCACCATGGCAAAGTGTGGGAAGCTGGAAGAGGCGTGGTGGGGGCCGGCTCTACAATATCCCCTTTCACTCTCATCTTTTTCTCAAGCAGGCGCAGGCGGTGTTCTGCCAGGACTAAGTTGAGGTGTTGGGTTCTGCAGTAAATCAGCTTGGTCTCAGATGATCAAACGCTTGTCGTTAGTTGCCGCGCTTTCATGTAATCTCATAAAAGGCCGGCCGCTCTGACGGACTGAGTCTGCCTGCCAAAACCAGCCGGGCCTCCCAGGCCGACATTGCAGTATGTGTGGCTCTGCTGACAGTCAGAGCTCTGCGGAAAGCAAACAAGGCGAGGATGACATGTATAAACAATGTACAGGGTCTAACAGCAATATTACAGATGGCGTGTATGCTCAGAATATAATCTGTCCAGCTAAAATGGAAGGGACAGCAGGCATTTAGATACGTATAACTGCACCTGCTTAAGCGACATGATTCATCGGAGGAATAAAATGCAGACAAAACTTCATAGGAGCAGTCTCTACCACATCAGCCGATTTCACAGTCACAGTTCATGTGAAAGTTTGAGAGCATCGTGTTGAGTAAATGATATGCAGCTCATGTTGCCTTATTGTGTCTGTACCACAGAATATGTGCGTGTGAAAAAAAGGTGGCAGGAAGAAGAGCTGAAGCTTCTTGGTGGAAGACTAATAAAATGTCTGAAACCAGCGCAAGACAGAACCAAGGAGACAAACATCAAAGTCAATAGGAATGAGGCTGGCTGTTTGATCTCCCTCGGTTTTTCCTCTCTTTTTAACATCACTCTGGCCCGTTTACACTCTGGTCTTCATTATGCTCCTCTGTCCTGAAAATCATTTCAAATCCATCACTGTCTGACACGGGAAGCGGGGATGAGAGATACTGACTGCTCTGATGTGCAACATTTACAAGCCAATATCACTTTATATCCTGCTACGTTACACATCTCATGTGGGCTTTGAGTCGCTTTGAAAGAAATAGCTGGCAGTTTTAATGAATGTCCTGTTCTTAAGACTCAACCTCCATGCTCTCTGGGAGGTTTATGGCTTACATTTTGACAAATGGGTAACGGTGAGATAAAACGCTTACACACTGACACCCACTCCCTTTTCAAATAAAATAAATCAATAACCATAAAAAGGCAGCCATTAAAACGTTGGATAGCCACACATTAGGAATAAAACTAAGACTTTGGCGGCTGTGTAAAGGCTTTTAGAGAGGGCACAGGCTGCACAAACCAATGATAAATGGATGCTGGTTGCCGGTGTGGTTGGGATGTATCAAACATGTGCTGCTAGGCCATTAAAGACCAAAAATACTGGCAGCCGTGGGATAACTCATTCACAGCTTTCTGAGATCTGGCCAGCTTGGGTGGGATCAGGAGAAGGTAGATGTTGCAGGTCCTCAGCTGAAACATTTTCCTTGGCATGGACTCTTTCTTGGCTTTTGACAGGATATCTGCCCATAGTTGTAACTGAACGTGCTTTGTGTTTGTGTATCAGTGTCGCTCTGTGTGTTTTCATGTTGTAGTATGTCAGCATGTGTGCGTGTGTATGAAACCTCAGAGAGACAAGGCCACTTGTGCCCATGGCGTCTGGGAGAGCTCGTGACTGTGCCTGTTTAACTCCACTAACAGAGCACTGTACCTCAAAGCCCATCACGCAACCCACAGATGTCCCACAGAACAGACAGAACTGCGCCGCAACCAACAAGGAGCAGTAATAACCCCCCAGCCCACACACCCATGCACACACATACACACACACACAACAAACAAACACATACACACCACAGAGTGACAACAGGCAGCACTGAAACTTCATAGGAACACTGCAGGATATCGCTCCCAACATCCACTGGTACATGTCAGTGACGGCACGAGCTCACCTGTCTCCAGCCTGTGAATTCATATGCATGAAAACAGTAACGCAAAACAGTCCCAAGGCCACTTTCAACCCACACTATTACACAATCAGCCGACCTTGATATCAAAGCAATCCCTTTGGACTTTTGTAAAGCTGATTTCAGAAGCAGCGCTGCAAACATCCGAGAGGGTTAATTTACTCTTCCATAGTAACACTAACGGGGTTACCGACACTTGATTTTCTATGATGTTATGTATCCATAAAGCCCCAGATCATGCATATAAACCTAACAGTGGCAGAGCTACAGTCTTGATTTACTTTGGATTGGTTTGTCAGTGCAAGCCGACACTTCCAGCACCCTAGGGCGGTGGTGTTCAAAGTGGGGTCCAGGGACCTCTGGGGGACCTTGAGAAGCTCCCAGGGGGGTCCTCAGCATTATGAGGAATAATTTAATTTCACTATAATTTTCACTGAATAAAAAATGCACCCGAAATTGATACAAAATACACAAAATGTTTGAGTGATATTTTTAACATTTTCTTTTAATCTCATGTGTTCAAGTATGATATACACAAAGCAAAATGTCATGGTTTATAAGGCAAAATCCCTTCAAATGGAGCTGCAGCTTAATAAAAGGCAACTTTGCGGTCTAAAACATGAAAAAGCTGGAGACTCTTGCCCCAGGGCTTGTCAATGAATGCTAGTACATGTAATCCTGTTGATATATCTTATAAAATTTTCTGCTGATCAGCAGTTTGGAATAATCTAAATACTTGCAAGACAAAAGACCTATCTGGAAAAAAATGCTGTAAACATAAGCTTTCTTCATAGTAAGCCTGTTTCCGGGATTTTGTTAATTAAATTCTGTCATTCATCAAATATGCCTGGATATGCCTCTGTGACAATTGGAAAACTAGTGACTATCATCCTGCATTTGATGTTGGGCCGACATCAAAGCTCATGTTGGACCACTGGCGATTGTATTTGAATGAAATTATTGAATGTCGTAATGTTATGATCTCAATGATTTTCTTTTTCTGGCATTGTAGTCTGGGAACGGCTCTTCCAGCTTGTCCTTAAAATTGAGAGCGAGGGGGAAAGCGCTTTTCAGTGAAATCTGTGAAGTTCTCAGAGTCTAAGGTGAAGCTGAACTTTTTCGGTGTCTTTACATTCACAGTTAGGCTACTTTTGAGAGTCGCTTGGGTCCGACACGCAATGTGGGCTCCGACTTCAAAGGGCTCAAAGAAAATATATAAATACAAAACCATTAGCCAGCTTGTTTTCTTTAGTTAACATTTCAAACACACTGCGGAGTGGATCATGTTTTCAGTCCCCTCTCTGTAACTCTAATGTTGATGTTGTTTTTCTGATGCTCCTGGGGCAAACTGCAGAGCCACAGCTGGAAAGTCCTCAACACCCTTAAAAAAGGGCTGCACAAACACACCAGCGACGGGCAGAGCACAACCTCCTCTGGCCCGCACGGCCTTCCCTGCCACATCTCCGCTAGGATACAATTTGAATTTGGCCCTTCAGCTCAGCGGAGCCGCAAGCACAAGTTTTAATGTCAGTGATGAGCCGAAGATACACAACTGGATGGTGAGGCGCTGCAAAAAGAAGAGAGAAGTCAACCCCCACTGCCACGCATCATTATATCATTCTCATGTGTGGGGGGAGCAAAGCGAGTTTTTATTAGTAACACTAAGAAGTTTATAAACAGAGCCACTTGACACAGTGAACTTAAGATATGAGGGTGATCCTCTGTGTAGACAGATTACCACTTCATTAAACAAACCGAGACCTCAAAGAGTAACAAGCCCTTGGACACGCATACCACAGAGAGAGAGCAACCCGGAACCTCTAGCCACATGAGACAGTAATAAGCCGTCTGTCCTAGAAGTTATTACAATTCCAAACATTTATTGGAAGGAAATCAAAAAATGCGTGTCTTTTTTGTATTCCTCCTTATTTTTGCCCACAAAATTACACTGAGGCAATAAAAATGTTTACATGTTAGGTATATAGATGTTTTTGGGAATAGCGCTCTGTGGCTATATTTAAACACACTTGGAACTGAAATAACATCATAAAAAAGACACATGAATCAGTAAAAATAAAATAAATAAATAATGCTCAGAAGGGGGGAAAAAAATAAAGCCTTCCTCTGTTTCAAGAAGCTGGGCCATGTTGTAAAAAAAGCACAGAAAGCTGTCAGGAGAACAATTCGATGTGTGTGACCGCAGCTCGAGGTTGACCAGAATAGGCCGTAAAAGCATAATGAACTACTGGCTTCAGCAGCATCAAGGCATGCATGACAAAATCAGTAGAGAGTGAGGAAAGATACTACTATTATGGTTCGGCCTGCTTTGAAGAGGTAGCATTTTAGTCTGGCATTAATCTTCCTCAGTCCAATCATTCAACTAAAGCCTTTGGATGTGCTCTCAGCTAATAGAAACAGGGCTGTGAGATCTATCATCATTGTTAAAAATTTGTCATATCAAAGATGGACCTTTGTATTTCATGAGTTCAAGTGGTGTAATGCGGTGCACATCACTGTCTATAACCAAGTCATCGTTTATGGAATAGGACTAGTTGTTAGATTTGTTGAGACACCTGTTAGTGTAGACTGCCAGAATGGGGTTAAGTGCAGCCTGAGCAGATTGGATGCTGGAAGAGGATCGGTTTCATCTGATCCAATCAGAGACAAGAGCCAGACGAGCAGTGACATGGTGACACCACTTCAGAGGAAAAGCAGACCTTGTCTCACTTCAAAGAGCCAAGGGGGATGCTTTTAAAAATCACACCGGCAATAAACTACAAAAGAAGTTCATCGCTTTTCCGCGTCATGAAAGGGATTTTCAAAGGTAAGTCTCCTCGAGTAGTCCCCTCTGCCCCAACTCTACCCCTAAACAAAGTTCATATCACGGGTGGAAGACTTGTGGCGCTGGGGCTGTTTACATGGGAGGTGTTACCATGGGAGGGGTCAAATTATTTACATTTCAAAGACAGAGGCCACGGTGCTGCTGCTGAATGTGTGTGGGGGGAAGGAAGAGCAGGCCTTAATTTTAAAACTATGATAATAACAACCAACATAAGTCAAAAGAAACACTGCTTGAATATAATTTCTAGAAATGAGCTGCTGACATTTTACTTGTTTGCTTATTTATTTACCACTGGATTGAAAAATCAGACACTGAAATGACAAATATATTGGGGACTCTGGTCACCAGTAGACTTTGCTTGGCATGAGAGTAAATTACATCCCGGAGACAGGAGCTGAAACCCTCCTCCCTCGCATGACTAATTGAAGTAATTACAGAAGGGACATGAAAGGGGTGGCCTGCCCTGTCAACAGCCTGAGTGCATTATGAACTCTTCACTGTGGATCAGCGTTTCTCATACTCTAAAATAATGAACGAGAACAGGAAGACAACAACAACAGAGGTCTAGAATTACATACAGTGTACGGAAAACAACACAAGAGGAAAGAATGTGGAAAAAAAAAAAAAAATATATATATATATATATATATACATTTCAAAGTTAGTGAAAAAGTGTCACCTGGAAGTCATCATCCAGCAGGTTGTCAGTCTTCTTTACACTGACTCCAGTGTCTTGATGATGGATCACTTGTTCCCTGTTCACAGCCTGAAGACTCAGACGGAGAGCAGACAGACGACAGGAAGGGTAGTGACAGGAAAGATGAGAGATTAAAGGAATGGATTTGACCACCGAAAGACAAACTGCCTTTTCAGCTGAAGAAAATAGACAGGAGTGAGTGACAGAACAGGTTAAGCAGAAGAGCTAGATGCAAGTTAGACGGTGAGTCAAACTATTTTGATTCAGGGCTCTCTTACATTGTACAACAGAGGTGTTGCATACATACATCAACAGGTTTCACAGCAAATACAAGGGGGAAAGGAGCTGGTTGAGGAGGTGACAGGTGACAGAGCCTGCAGTCAATAGTCATGACTGAAATTAGAAAACAATCCTGAGCAGTTGCAGCTCCCTCCTGAGGTAGCTGTCTGGAACAGCACGAAATGCTGGCCACGTCCCATGTTTTCTATCACAATTGAGGTTCAGAAAATATAATGGACCAAATATATGATCATAAAATGTATGAGGTTAATTAAAGACAGAAATTATTATCAAAGCTAGTTGTCACATATTGCAAAAAGCTGTTGATAAGGACTTGCAGGTGGACCTAAGACCTGGGTATTCATTCCAGTCCTCTTTTTTCCCTTCCTGATAGTTACTGATCCACACCTGGTGTCAGGTGGATGCAGGTGTGGCTCATTAACCAAGAACGAACAACAACCTTCTCCAGTGGAAACGCTGGACCTCGAGGACTGAGGCAGGGAGAGCTCAGAGCTGAGAGCTGCAGGTTTTTATTCCAACCAAAAACTCCTCCAGGTGATCTCACAGATTAGTCTCTTCTCCTTGAAAGTGAGGTAATCAGTGAAATCCTGAATCCTGAATTTCCCCTATAGGAGATAAATAAAGTGTTACCTTATCTTAAATCACCTGGTGGAGCTTTTGGTTGCATACTCCCGGCTCTCCATGGCACATGGTTGCCTACCCCTGGACTGGGGCCTCATGCTGCATTCAATTCCATTGCGCTTGGAAATCAGAAAGTTCCAAGTCAAAATTCCCTACTTTTGATCTAAATGTGCTCTTGTGCTTGTGAGTGGAAAAACATGGATGCCTGCATGGATTTCTACAGCAAACTGATGTTTTCTTGGAAATTGTTTGCGTTTGAGCATAATAAGAGATGGTCTTGGTGAAGAGACACAGGCCAACTTCTCAGAAAAATAACAATACTATCTATGCAACGGTCTACACATAAAAATGGCATTGCCCAGTTCAACAGTTCTGCAAAGAGATTTCTGCTCGTATCCTCCGAGTGCGCCGCCATTCTGTTGCGACGTCAAGTGGCAAGGCTACATCGCTCTTGCCTGAGTTTGTAACTGTGAATTTTGATTTCAACAGCCATGTCATTGGACATTGCTGATGTCTCACCATGGAATATGTTGTACAGCAGGGCTAGGGCAACCATGTGACAGAGTCTGCAGGGTTTCAGTCTGACCAAACACTACACCACATGATTTAAATGGTTAACCCACTTTCAACTGTGCAGTGAAATCACCTGATGTGGTTTTTGGTTGGAATGATTCTCAGCCCTGCGTGGCACAACGCTGTGGTTTTTCAATGCTGCTCCTCAGGACCCCAGAGAAATGCAGGCTTCCTGTCCCTGCAGGTACTTAATTGCAGTTAATTGTATTCACCTGGTGTGCTAGGTGTAAAATAGGACTGCGGGACCCGAGGAACAAAACTGAGACCTGCTGTTGTAGATCATTATCTGCTCATGCGTCTACAGTGTGTGAATGACTGTCTAAAAAATGTTAGATGATTGAACAAAGCACTATCAATTGGCTGTGAGAAGCAGGGCTATGACAGATATAACCAGCCAGTAGTCAGTCTGAGTGGCTGTCACTCATTTTTGTGTTCATTTTTACCCGTACGAATTCCACAGCTTCCTTTGATTCCCGCTCTTCATATGTGGCACTCGCTTGGTGCTGAAAGAGAAATTAGAGGTAAAGATGACAAAAGCATTCTGCAAATTACAAGGCTTTGTGTTTACTATTCTGGGCTCAAACGCAACATTCAGTCCAACAACATGCTAGTCTTTCAGGCTTTTCTTTTCTCCAAAAAAAAAAAAAGAGAGAGAGAGAGAGAGCGAGAGAAAGAAAAAGAAAATACCACAGCTTATTGGAAGTACAGAGTGAAAAAAGAGAGGCCATAATTACAGCTGAAGATGGAGAGAGACAGAGAGAGAGTCCCCATCGAGGAACTCTCATCTGCTCATCTTCATTTGTCCCTCACATGAGAGCGCGGTCAACTCTGGTCTTGTTTAGCGGAACATGTCAACAGTCATTCCAGTAATGACTATATATGCCATTGGCAGAGTGTTGGGCCTTTAATGGCATTCTCAGGAGACTTAAATCCTCTCACTGAGTCTGTTTTAAACAAAACATGATTATGATTAACTTTGTAACAGCATCCTCAAAGAGCTAATTCAGGCATGATAGTGATTTGGCTCATACGCCAAGTGCAGCTTGACTATTTACAATTGTTTACATTTTGTATGCATGTTGGAATAGATTTTATCAGTGTGTTTCTTTGGACGTGATTTTCAATCTGCCATCTGGACTGTCATGTTGACTAAATACTTATTTCGAAGATAAAAGAATATCTACGCACAAAGCAAGCGATCTTCAAAAAGAAAAAAAAAAAAACATATTGGAGAGGGAAAAAAAAATAAAACAAAACAAAACAACCAGACTGTCCTGTGCTCTCCCACCATCTGATGTACGTGTTGAATGTTGACAGTGTTAAATTCTCCTCTTCTGCTCTTCTTTGATTTATCCCACAGTGTTTCTAATAGACCTCAACAAGCAGACCCTGCCAGTAAAGTAGTAATCCCAACAGTCTTTGTGTCTCCATCCATCCATTGTGTTCCATCTCTCCATCACTATTCCTCACGGTCAGACAGACTGGAGCGCACATTATTGAACTTGGACTGTCTCACAGCCATCACTCAGGGGCACAACCTTCGAGTAAGTGGAAGCAGATAACGCACAGTTTTCAATCAAAAGCAAAAAGATGCTGTGACAAATGCAAATGTTGAGTCAAAGTGAGAATCCCGTGTAAAAGAGAAGGCATACATGCTGTTTCTGTGTGCTGTTGGACAGATTCGATTCTGGATGTGTGGGCTTGAAAAAGTCTCTTGAGTCAAGGTACTCATCAAGATACAGATCCTGGAGCTGCTTTGTCACAGGAACTGCAGGGGCCAACAGTAACCAACATGGTTTTGCAGCGTCTATGGTCACATTCCCTGGATCACTGTTAGCACTAAGATTAAATTAAACTGTTGGATATAAAAGCTAAAACATCCTCCGAGGCTGCAAGCCTGTTACTTGAGCAGCTTCAGCAAGTCTCTTGTTTCAATGGCGTCCCAGAAAAAACAAGAGGCACTGATTTAACTGTTTTGAGACCACATGAATATCATATAGGAATTCTGTTCCTGGGTAGCCGGTTGTTTTAATTCCCAGATAAGCTTGACACCCGGAGGAAGATTTAAGACGTGCATTTCGCGTACCTCCCCTGCAAATTTTCTTTGATTTGGGTACAGAGAGGGTCAAATGTCATTGTGTAAGGCTTTGATCAGAGAGTCATACGCATGTTTCCTTGACCTCTGCCATATGGTGCCTTGTGTGTGCGTCCATGTGTGACTGCGTGCACACACATGCCCGCATGTCTGTGCACCCATGTATTGTGTATTTCCCTAAGGCTCAGCCTCCCACTCTCAAGTGGATATCAAAGGGCTGTATTTACAGTTATCTCTACTTGGCTGTGCCACGGAAGTAATCAGCGCAGGTCAGGGGTCAGCGCTCTGGCCTGAGACAGAAACACAAGTGACTGACGTCGACTTCAAAGGAAAGCGATCCTCTGACTGACTGTTGTTTTAACCGGGAACTCTGGATATCATAATCAGGAGCACAGAAAGGGACAGTAAGGAGAGAGAGCAGTGAAGTGTGTTGTCAGGGTGGAGAGACTTGTGTCTCAGAAAAGAACTGGAAGAGAGAGAGCGAGAGAGAGAGCGACAGAGAGAGAGAGAGACTACCTTTGAATAATTAGATCCACCAAGATCAAAGAACAGGCTCCAGTTTGGTCTGCTTAACCTCTGTAACACAGAAACAGAGCAACAACAACAAAAAAAGCGTCATTTTATTCCGTCCTGTTGTTATTCCTCTGGTTGGCGAAACCCAAAACCATGTCAAACATAATGGAAAATATTTGAGGTCTTCTTTTATTAACCAAGAACAGCTTTGATGTTTGACGTCTTTATTTGTTTTAGAAGAAGAAAGGGAAGGGGCAATATGGCATGCGAGCGATCTTCTTTTTGGAGAGCAAACACAAAAAAGGGAGGAATGAATGATATGAGAGCAAACCGAGCTCCCTCATTCTACATAATCAATTAAACATCATTATCAGTCCTTTCAAGAATGCCAAGATCAAAGACCAGTAGGAAATGATCAAAGTGACAGCATTTTGTTTGAGCACAAACCCCTTACTGCTACTGAGTCCCTCTCTCACGCAAGTTCAGTGATGTTGCTTAGCAAGGGTTTCTGATGAAAAGATGGGAAAAAAAGTCTGGCAAGATGCTCCGCTGCAGTGTACAGATTGCTGTAAAAGCAGCAAATAAACACTTTTGCATTTCTTCTGCAACACACATTTTTCATAGATTAATTCAAACTTAGTGTCATATTTGCATGTAATCAGTTTTTTGCTATTTCTTGGCATTGACAACACACCAAAGCCTAGGGATTGCTAGGGATTGTAAATTCAAGAAATCTGGCAGAGTCCACCAACTGTCTTCAATCTTAGTGGCTATCGATGGGAATGTAAAACAGCTCTGTTATTGTATGCTAGGAATTATCCACACGGCTTCAATTTGATTTCACCCTGGGCAGCTGAAAAATCATCTTTATCTGACAGCTGTGACAAGCTACTGATGCATTGTGGGGCAAAGTGGGTGGCTGCGACTTTCATCACCCCAGTTTGACTTGCAATTAAGCAAACCAAACAGAAAATGTGGATGAATCACAGCAAGTTAGGTGGAAACAAATTGTTATTTCAGTGGCATTTCATAGAGAAGAGATACACAAGATACTACAAGGCCACTCTTATTCTACATGGCCGTGAAGCTGGAAAATAAATTAGCGAGCGCTGGTGCGTTTTGACCCGATGCTTTGTAAGAAAGTCCAAAAGAACATTCCAGCTATCAAAGGCACAAACCACAGACCTTCTCGAGCTTATGTGTTTAGCAACTGGACACTTCAAATGCATAGCAACGGCATAAAAAGGACCCTCTTCAACTTGCTGGGTGTGAAGACGGGTGGGGGCAGAGGGAGTCTTTCATGGACATCCTGTAAGATGGCAGGGCGTCACAGCGAGGATAAGAAAAGTCAGCGTTTCAGGGTGGTCAGCTGCTGGGTGCAGGGGGTCAGAGAAACAGTGTGTGAACCTCTCACCAGGGCCATCTACGTCTTACCTTTGCATCTTTGTTGGCTTTGATTTCTTAGCTGGTGTGAGGCCAGAAGGGGACAAAGTCATTCTTGTTGGAGGATGAGGAAAACCAGCTCCAAAATGTTCTTCTCATTTGCGCTCTTAGACTGCTTTTGTTTAGAAACCTTTATTGAACCCATCATCACCCATGCTGCTGCTGCTAGGGAACTTTGTGGTCTAACCTCTTCGTAAAAGAGCTCTGTGTAAAAACAAAAAAACATTACAATGTGTTTGTACTACCACGCCTTATCAGCATTAGCAGATGCTCGCGGCCTTGCATTTCTCAGGTCAAATCAGGTCATACCTCAGACATCTAATTTGTCCAATTAGATGTTGAACTTTCTGAATGAGACCCTCATTCATCCACTCAAGAAACTCACACACTGCTTGAAGATATTTATAGCATTGCAAGATTAAAACCTATGTTGTTACATGGTCATCACATACCAGGAGGAATTTGCCAAATACAATCAGGTTCTTGCAAAGTTTTGAGCACATAATTATTTATACAGTGAGAATTATTCATATTTTGATCAGTTTCAGCAGGCCAGGTCCGATCATCTACAGTATAAACCTGCCAGAATAAGTTGCTTGTACCATGCAGGACTTTGGCCTCAGCATAAAAGCTTGTATACAGTGCATTATGGGATCCCAAGAGAGAAGACATTTGATCTAAAGCCCAAGTGGTGGTCTGTTTTGTCTCTAACAATTCTCTCTCTCTTGCTCTCTCTCCCTCTCTCTCTCTCTCTCTCTCACACACACACACACACACACATACACACTGCCAAAAGACTATTTGATCAGCAGCAAACTTGGGGAGAGGTGACATCCCATCCAAAGGGATTCACACGCTCCCCACTCTTCAGCACAAAAGGGCAGAACAACAATATTATGGTGTCCACTGTGTGCCTACTCCCACTAAAAACATTTCTGTGCGAGTGGGGCTTGACCTACCTCTTCTCTCGTATAAAAACACAAAGCCAAGTGTATTCCGACAGCTGCTGCCCGGGTGCCCTGTGGAGAACAGAAGGAGAGCTTTGAAGATCTTGACCTTCTGGAACAATAAAACGCCGTCATCAAACGCTCTCCTGAGACAGACCACTGACCTACAGATCCAAGTGTCTGCTTGAGATGATTTGTATTACACTGTCGGGCACGCTGTGTCTATGCGTATGTGTATATGTGTGCGCGTGCGTGTGTGTGTGTGTGTTTGACACAGGCAGCAGAGGCACAGATAATGTCGGTCTGAAATGATCAGATGCTCCCGACTGACAATAGAGTTTAGTGCAATTTTACTACTATAAATCTGAATCTCCCCACATTTTTTTTCCCATGCTGACATGCTCCCTGTAATATGACTTGAACATCGCAGCGTGCCCATTTTAGCCCGGACATTTGGCAGCCACAAGCTTAGCATTACTCAGCCCTTTGAATCAAACCCTGGATGTTTCAGTCGCTGGTCACAAAGAATCTGAGCTCTGACAGAATCATTCCAGAGCACATGCTCACAAAGACATAAAAACATTTTTAAATAAAGCCGTGAAGCACTGTTGCATCAATACCATAACCATGTGCAGGAAAAACAAAACTCGAAACGATGATTACAGCTTACTGACCACACACAAACAATGTGGATTTTTCATTTCCCATCACTTTGAGTAAACAGTGATTCAGAGCAAAACCACAGCCAAGGTTCAGGTAAGAAAACTGAGGCTGACATCAAGACTTGGCCCCAGATGGATGATATGGTGGTATTAGATTGATGCCTCACCTTTCCTTTTTTACCCATGGAGCTACACATGGTCCCTGTGGTGTCTGTGCTTGGGAGAGAGCGAGATCAGAGGGGTTAAAGGGTAAAATGGCTCATCGGAGTGGTCTCCAAATGTAGGCACACCCGTGCGCAATATGGAACGCTGTGGCTTCAAGGTCAAGGCAAGACGGCAACCTCTCTCCCTTTGATGGCAACAAGAGGAAGCCCTGCCGATTACCACCTCGAGAGATAACGCCAGGTGGCAGATTTTAGCGCAGGGTGAAACAGAAGCTCGAAATGTGAAGTTCATGAGGCAAAACAGAAACGGATCAGATGGTGATGAGGAGTGACTCTTTGACTCTTTACCTCTGACAATAGCCAACAACTCAGCTTCATTCATGAGGACTTAATAAAAAAAAAAATAGAAAACTCGGGCTTTAATCTTTCATTGACTCCCATTTGCGTAACTGGCAAAAGGTGTTGTGCTGCGAGATGCCAGCTGAGTCCTCTCGCTCATCATGCGGGGATTCGAAGGCCCCCTGTCTCTGTCCACATGTTAATCTTTACAGGGCACTCAAGGAAATAGCGTTGACAGCCTAGATTTGAGGTCAAGGGGGGGCCAGGGGTCAAGCACTTCCTGCTGACATGAAAGCACATCCAAGCACACCTTGCTCTTGGTATCTGTCGTCCACCCCCCTGACCATCTGTACCTACATAATCTGGCGCTCATCGGACCCAAACAAAAGCCATGTGTTAATTACCTTTGAAGGTGCAGTGACTTCAGGGCTGCAGCCGATCTTCATCTGGTTTCAAAGTGAGGGCCGGGGAACAGGTTATGCTTCAGACATGTTACAGTTGTCCTCTCCCCTACCTGCCTGGTGTGCTTTCATTTTACAGGGATAGCCGTCCCCTTTGGATTCCCTACGACTCAAACCTGCTCCCTTATCAATTCCAGAGGTACACAACCGCCTCACTCTCACTTTTGCGGTGCTTTGAATGAGTAAATTGGGGGGAAGAAATTCTTACATGGGAGAATTGGCCCTGCACCTGTCCTCCAGATGTGTAAGGGCACTCACTTTGATAGCTTTTTGTCTTATTTTCCAAAAGAATTGCTTTAATTGTTCTTTTTCTCATCATTAAGTGTAGTATTTATATAGTACATTTATGTGTATACTGAAGGGAACAAGAACAAAGCAATTAATTATGGAACAACAAAAAGATCTGTATAACTCCAAAAGCAGATAAATGCCTCTCCTGAAAAAATGAGATACGTTCCAAATGCAATATATAAAATTTTGTTGCAAAACCATTATGAGCTACGCATTAGCCTTCTAGTATGATTTTTTGGTTGACATCTGAAAAAAAAAATTCTCAATAGAAATGAATACAATTGGAGATATCTTTTTTTTATGTATTCATTTCCTCACTGTCTTATGGAAATGGGGGTCAGGAATGTTCAAAATGAACCCTCATGTCCTGATACCAGTACTGTGAATTATTCACAGATCAAAACCAGATAAAAGTGAGTGTAATATGCTGGCGGCAATCTGCTCATTAGTCATCACAAAAACAAGATGATGTGTCCTGATGCTGGCTGCTCCTCCACTCTCACGTTTTGTGAGTAAAGCCTGAGTAACACTTTCCTCTTCCCACAAATGACCACTTTCTTCCTGCCGCTGGAGGAAGGGAAGCGGGTGCTGGCATTTCCAAACAGATATGCCACCTTGTTTTGAATAAATGTTTCCACTGGCCAACCACAGGTAACTGGGAGAGCAAAGATGAGATCTTTTCAGGAAGCAAGACACACAGTTTTCAGTGACTTGTGAGGTTGTGTAGGAAGCAGAGGTGGTTCTTAAAAAAAAAAAAAAAAAAAAAAAAAAAAAACGCTCTTCCCCTACATCAGTGAAAATTGCGTTTTTTTTCTGAAGCTGTGCTAAGCCAGACCGTGACAATCATGCCTAATGATGTTTGTAACAGAACATGATCTTTGCTGGGCGCAACTTAACACATCAAAGGGTACCATGGACCTGGCAGCCACATAAGTTATGTACCATCTATCCCACCTCAACCTCTTAAGAAGATATGCTGTCATTCTCTACATCCTCTCTACTGAGAATAAACAAACAGAGCCTTTAATCCTTTGAAACATTTTCCTTTTGAAAATCTTAAACTCTAGTTTCCAGTTAGCGGATGGCCGTAGGCCCGCAGACACCTCTTGATCCTCAGCTCCAGGGCGTCTAGAGGAGAGTCTGTATGATGTGGGGAGAGCACCCGGTGGGAGAGGCTCCTACTTGCTGCCCAAGCTACCCACGTGGCTCAGACTCCTGACCTACAGGTGAAGACAGACAGCGGGCCTGTGAAGCTGGGCCGAGCAGCAACACTCCCAGCCTGCCTGGCCTGGGGAGGAGAAGTTGGTTATAAATATCCACCCCACACGGCAGTTTTCTCAGTTTCCTCCAAAAGCAAACATTTCAGATTCTACCTTGTAATTTATCACTGCTCTCCCCGCCGACGCAAATTCAAGGGCAGGGAAATTTTGAGTTGAAAGATTTCAATGTGTACAGTTGTTTTTACTTTCCATGAAAATGACAAAACATGTCTCATTTTGTGTTTGTAATTTTGCATCCTCCTACTGCCTGGGAATACATGTTGTGCTCCACCTGGTGTCATGAGTATCTAAGAGAACAAGCTATTGCCTAATGAGGCCTAGCAAAATTTACACATGACTAGCCAGGACCAATACACTCTACATGTACCTAACATATAAAGTGTAATGTAACATTTGAATATAAACATGTAAGTCACACATGCTTGTGTATCTCAGATGTATTTATTTAATTTAAAGGCAAAGGGTGCAAAAGGCGGGGATGATGATTTCAGATTCCTGGGAGAAAATTCCCAGGCCTGGAAGAGCTCATGGAAAGTAATCAAGTAGCAGTATGATGTCATTCTGATGAAAGGCAGCCTGTCAGACAGTTGGCTGCTATGGGTGCTCTTTGGCATGGGCCACAGTGCGCTACACCAAAATATGACATCAAAGCACGTACCAAGCCTGGCGAAGAGGCTGGCACCGATCATTGTCTTCTTTGATTACAGTAGCTTCATCTCCTTTGCCGAGAGGATAAAAGAAAGCGGCTGCTTGGTGTTAAGTAAGTGTCAAAAATAATGAGGCACACATCATGCACTAATGGTGTCCCGGTGGCCTGGTGGACTGGTGCGCATGCCATGTACTCACAGCATTATGAGCTTGGACCTGACACATGACCTATGTAGCATGTCATCAACTATTTCTCCCATGTATTTCCCTGTTATTCTCCACTAACCACTGTCACATTAAAAACAGGTAGCAAATAATAATAATGCTGATTCCTTTTTTTAACCTTAACTCTTTGATGACTACATTCACAAAATCAGTTTCAAATACAGGTTCCATATAATGGAATAATGACCATATTTTACACCAGGATGTAGACTTCAAAAGATTTTCCCCTGAGAGACAACGAGGTTAAAGGACAGAAAATGAATAATGTTTTGTGGCTGTACTGTCATGACCTGTAATAATGGTTTTTCCATGTCCTTTGGCAAACCTATGGCATAAACACACATTTCCAAGACAAAAGCGCCTGATTCTTCTTCTGTCTCTGTGGAGATGCAGGGGAAAGAAGGCAGCCGCCTCTCTGAGAATAATAGCAGGTCTTGGATGGTAATTGGTTTCTGCTCCCTCCCCTGTCGCTACCTGACAGACAGAGGGCATCGCAGGGGAGCTGGGTGATTCAGACACCAGGCATGAATGGAAAACTCCTGGAGGAGGGCCCCAAACACTCACGCACTGGTACCTCCAAGACAAGCCGGGTCAACCTCGCCCATCTTCAAGCACACTGACACATTCCTGCACATGCACGCAGGCACGCACACAAAACAAGCACAAACACAGACAAAACCCACAAACACACAAAAATGCACACACCTCCAACCACAGTGCACACAAACATCTATCTGGCTTAGCATGAATGACATAATAGAACTATTTACAGGAAACAGCAGCTACTTTGTGACCATCACTCTGACACAGGATCAACAACAAACAGCTGACCTGTCAACTCAACTGGTTACCCCTTGGTGCCAGGGAGACCCCTAATGAAAGCTGTCCTAGCTTGAAAAGAGTTCATTTTAATCCAACAGGGCATCATCTGCAACCAATAGAAGGTCTCCTCTTACGAAATGAGAGCCTGCTCGACAGATGTCTCCTGCCTCTCCTCTTACTCCCTATTTAAGTCCACATCTTAGATGGCACCTCTTGACTCAAGTCAGGATCAAGGTTGTTTACTAATTCTCTGGGTGATATCGGGAACATGTGGTAAGGGCACATGAAAGGAGCTTGACAACATGTTAACACCCAAAACCTCTGTACATGTTTGTTTCGGGTTTTGAACAATAGTTTCAACATGATATTAACGGGATCTGCTTCCGGAAATTTGCCTAGAGGTGAGGCAGAAACAGAAGCTGAGGCTGCAGTGTTTTCAGAGGGGCAGACGGCCTCAGATGACAGCCAGATCAACCAAAGGACACAGCCATTAAGATACTGCAGGCAAGAATGTCGATATTGCTTATCAAAATGTAGATGATCCCACTGAGCAATAGATGTGGTTTCAAAGTTATGTCTATGCTTTAACTCTCACACAGCCCAGAAACGTTTTGGTTTTGTTTAGCTCAGTTTTAGATCAAGCAGTAAAAAATTATGACATACTTAAACAATACATAAACAGCTGGAAGTATCAAAAATATGCAATACATATGTACATGATAGTGATTTATTTCTTTAAAAAACCTCAAAAGACACAGTCCTCTGGGGCGTCTATTAAACTTTCAGTTTCTAAACCCTCATAGACTCATTTTAGCCTACATGTCTACAACAATTTAAATGTCTTCTAAATGGCCAGTCGAGTAAAATTGCTCCATGGTACTTATATAAAACCAATATTTTGGTATGAATAACATATGGCTCAGTCATTTTTATTTACAGCACTGTCTTACCACGCTATGACAAACCATAAATAAAATGTCACGTTCAGGCACATTCTCTTTTGAAAAAGAGGCAACTGTTAGCCATGTAAGAAGTTAAGACTCAATTATTACAATACACACAAAACCTCTGAATGTTTCAACAAGTTTACAGCTAATTCAGAACACCTGAGCTGTGTTCCTTAGATTTCCATTTCCCTTTATGTTCTGGCTTTTAGCAGATTTCCACACTTTAACACTTCGTGGCATAATGCAACAAAATCAGAGGCTATGTGGTATTGTGACCTTCACAGGGTTTAGTGCTGTGGTTGAGTCTCACATCTCCTAACCTGATATCGTATGTTTTATGCTGGCACTGTGCAGTTTGCTCGCTCTGTATAAGAGATGGTGGCACATTAAAGGAATTTAAAGAACCTCTTCTATGAAATACAAAGGTTTTATAGATGGTGATCTCTCCTTTGTTCTTCCAATGAGGACCTCCACCTGTTTCTGATGATGTGAGCCGAAGCCTGTCCCTTTCAAGAGGCTGATCCCTCCTGATCTCTTTGATGTAACCTGACCTAACAGTTCCAACTAGCAGGATTTGATGATCACGGATGGACCCTCGACAAGAGCATGTGCAAATCAAAACTAACAGGCATGGGGAGATGGGAGATGGGAATGTGTGAGGAGAACGGGCTGGCTGCGCAGACAGAGCGCGCTCACAGAGCTATGATGTGTCTAAAGGCCAGGCAGGCAGTGGTCACATGATCAATGCTGCCAGCCCAGACTTAAGCAGTAAAACCTGTGGATCTGTGAGGGCACATGCAACTGATCGGAGATGAAAGACAGGCTTTGACTTTCATAGGAGGCCTGGAGTCGGGGTGGGGGCTACGGGGGCACTTCTGAGGGACTGCCATCACAACAGCTGGGTCATTTTCAAATGACCTAATTCTAGGATTGATCCATTCAGACTTGTATGGGTAAATTTCTTTTTGCACAGAGAGGATGGGAAGCAAAGACGGAGAGAGAGGGGAAGAGACAGTGAGAGAGAATTATGAGTGAAAGCCAGAAAGGCTTAGCGCCCGGAGTTCACACAAGGTGCATAGTAGAGAGCAGCACCATGCACCAACAGTAGCAAAGCTAAACACTGTCTTCTGTATTGAGCCTTGCATTGTTCAGTCATATTATGGGATGCTGGGAAACAGAGAAGCCTATATTGACCATTGGGGAATGCCTTAGAAAAAAAAAAAGTTCCTTTTCTGAATCTAGACAAAGACTCACACCTGTACATTAAGACTGAGTCACTGCTTGCATCACTAAAGCGTACTTCTTACTCACTTGGGTCAGAGCTGTATCACACTGTATGGGCATCTCTTCTCGGTGGTGTGACTGTGTGTATGTGTGTGTGTGTGTGTGTGTGTGTGTGTGTGTGTGTCAGAGGCCAGCGTCCATCTGCGAGCGATTTACGGGTTACATTTTTGGGGATGACGTGTGATAAAACAGGGAGGTATGGGTCAAAGTGACTCGACTCAATCTGTGACAGAGCCTCTCCTCCTCGGCCCTACCACATGTTTTAATCTATACAAGCATCTGTTTGAAGTTCCCAATGAATACCATCAGTCCTGCTGGTGACTTCATATCCATCTTACCTGCATGGCTTTTAGCACACTGATTAACTATGGGCCTGCAGTGAGTGATGGGAGGCTGTTTTCTTGTCATTTCATTCAGCAATTCGCAGCTCCATCACCAATCTATACCTACATTTGTCTGTCCTGGTGGCTTTTCTATCAGGAATTTTCAAACGTTTTCACATTTTTCATCCCCAATGTAAATTCATGCAGTCTCTTACTAGGTAAATACAAGCTCTAATATAATATAATATGTGTGTAGAATGGAGGAGACAGATCTGCTAAACATAACCATAAAACTGCTTACCATTACTGTAGTTAGAGGCAAATTATATCATATTGTTATATCATAGCACTGAGAATTAGATGGTGAGAAATTTTACAGTTAGCTGATAATAACAGTAATTTCTCTGGGCAATGTGTCAAGGAAACCTTTTTTTCTTTGAAGTCAGATGGAGTCAGATGCACCTTGCTGAAATGCATCTGCACAAAAAAAAAAAAAAATGGCAAAAAGAGCTGTTAAAGAAAAACTCTCATCTTGAAGAATTAATAATGAGTGAATTGATGGACGGAATCGTGGTGTGTCTATCTCCGACTTCCACTTTACATTTGAATAACAGTGTCTTCATGGCATGTCAATCAGCGAGCCTCTGGCGCACGAGGAGGTTCCGCAAATAACCACGTTTGACGTTTGAAGCTTTAGTTTGAAGCAACAGGGCTCTGCTCCATGTCCCATTAACACTACAGGAGACTGGGCTCCCTCTAATCTCACCGCCCCCAGGCCGATACAGCATCAATACAACATTCACTTAATCAATAAGCCACCTAAGGCTGTGCTTCACCTCGGCATTACAACAGCTGAGACCCGATTACAAACCGAGTAAAACCCTCTTATTTATAACATCACTGGCTTAGTCCTTTTAATTTTAACACACCAATGTGTAGCCCGTTCGTTTTTAACGTCCGCCATGGAATAGAGTTCTCCAACAGTGGCAAAACGACACCGATGCCACCTCACATGACTCTTGCTGGAAAAGGTAGCCTCGGCCGTTTTGCGCATTAATGGTTATGCGGTCACAGACAGGTGTCAGTTTATGTCACATCAGGGACGTGACTCAGCCAATCAGAGGTGAGAACCGGAACTATCTGCTCTCTAGAAACGCCATAAAACACTCATGTGGTTATTGCTGGCAACACTTAATTAATGGCTTACATAATAGCAGACCCTCCTTACGCATAGGGAGATAAACCTATTAAGCATGTAGTCATGAATTCAGTCTGTAACCCAGAGCAGTGTTGGGTAAGTTATTCAAAAAGAAGACAAAGTTGCTCATTGCTTTCTATTACATTGCCAATCACTCTCTCTACCAATTACTTTTCTTTTGTGTTATTTTCTAAACCTGAGAGAAGCCCTAATCTGAAGGAGAAAAGGACTACAAGAGTAGACAACAAATCATGTGAGTACTGATCTACACCACAGTTCACGGGGTATTAGGCTTACACTCCTCACCGAAAACCCATACCTTTCAAAAACACATGTGCTTAAGTAATTTAATTAGAACAATAACTGTAACGTGATTATTAAAGCTGAATTCCTTTCATTACATTACTATTGGGAAAAGTAATCTAAATCTGGGTAAAAGTAATCTAATGACTCCCGATACTGGAGAGGATCCTCCAAATACGCCTTCTTGTTTGTTTATTATGTTTTGGTTAAGAAAAAAAAAAAAAAAAAAATGTTTACAATGATACAAAAATTCACAAAGCAAGCAAGCGTCACTGCAAAGTCCAGTCCATCGACAAGAAATGAGCCACAATATAAAAGACATTAAGAGCCTTAACACATAAATAACCTTTTCTCAGACACTTAGGTTTTCAAAAGACTAGGGTTTTCAAGACTAAAGCTTAAAGTTAAGCACAAAGCGAGGGGTTAAAATAAACTGTTGTTCCAGAGAAGTCTACCTCAACCACAACGAGGTATTATGCTGGTTTCAGGATGTTGTACTCGACATAAAATATACAGTAGGCCAGGAAAGTTTGGAGGGGACTGGAGTGGGAGGGGGAGAGAAAGAGTGATGGCTGCTTTGATCTTTGGAGGCCCCTTTCCAGATTAAAAAAAAAAAAAAAAAAAAAAAAAGTGTGCACGTCCCCTTCTCGGCAGCTAAATCAGCACAGCTAAATCAATACTGCAACAACTATATTAATTGTAATAATATCAAGTTAATATAATAAATGCCCCCACTCCCTGTTTGGGGAGCTTCCCCAATATAAATTTTATGAGGCATTTATTCATTTATTTCTAAAATTATATATATATATATATATATATATATATATATATATATATATATATATATATATATATAGTTATAGTTATAGTTATATATATATATAGATATATATAGATAGATATAGTTTTATATAGATATATCTATCTATCTATCTATCTATCTATCTATCTATCTATCTATCTATATATATATATATATATATATATATATATATATATATAGTTATATATAGTTATATATATATTGTTATATATATTGTTATATCTTGTTATAGCATAAATGGGTAGGCCTATATTCAATCATACCATTTCTTTAAGAACTGAAATGACATAACATGGAACCAATCAAGACAGTAGTGTTATCACCTCAAGAAGTTTAAAAATTAGATAAATGGGTGAATAATGATGATGATGATGATGATTATGAAAACAACAATAATAATAATAATAATAATAATAATAATAATCAAATCAATACTGTCAGTATTCAGTTCTGCACGAGTTTTGATCACGTGTTGTGTATTTTCCCACTTGATTCTAAGGCAAGTGTGTAACAAGATGCTTATTCTCACTCCATAAATTTGTGGTGGAATGGGAAATAGGCATTTCAAGGCCAATAAAAGCCACCACATCAAATAAAACATCGCGGATCAAAAGAACCAACGCATGGACATTTTTTCCCCTCTATAAATTAAAAAGGGGGGTAGTCTGCCACGCTTGATCATGCCCTGAGTCCTGCCCCGCTACTGCGATTGGCTGGACGGACACACAAGGGGGGAAAGTTTGAATAAAATACAAGAGCATGGCATGAGTGTTGTCATTCAAGCTTGTGCGCTTGGTTCAACACCGCTTCACGTTGTGGTAGACAAATGGGTCAAGAAGCGTAGGACTATTCTTTGAAGGGCTAAAAAGATCTAGAGAATACAGAGGATGAATTTATGATTGATCTAAGAGGAGTTTTGGTTTTAGTTGAGATTTAACTCATGCGCTCCTGGAAGCAGGCGACAAGTGTGTGTTGGCGTCTCCAACCCCGTGCGTAATTATCGTCTCTTTCTCGTTTCCAGCTATAAAATCTTCAGCTTCCTCGAAGAGACGTGACATTTGGACAAAGGACATCTAAACTTGCAGGCTGATCGGGGATAAGATGTCAGCGATCAGAATGGTTTCATCAGTGTTGCTGCTGGTGCTGATGCAGTCCGGAGCTCTTTGCGCACGGAGGTTCCGCGGTGGTCGCAACCCACAACCACGACGGGCAGCATCCCCTCCCACGTACCGGGCGGACCGGGGTGACACCACGGAGAGCTTTCCTCTGGATTTCACCGCTGTTGAGGAGAACATGGACAACTTCATGACACAAGTGAAGAACCTTGCGCAGTCCCTCTACCCGTGCTCGGCCCAGAAGCTCGACTATGACATGAAGTTGAACTTTTTAGAAAATACATCCGTCACCTGCAACGACGGAAGTCCTGCGGGGTAAGTACTGACACATAATAATGCTAATTACGGTGCGACAATTTATTGATGCTGGGAGGATGGGTCACCCTCAGGTCAGAGCGCAGGCTGCAACTACAGCACAGCACCCTGGGGCTGAGAGGAATCATGTGTCTTGCTCCACGGCACTTCCGTAGGGCGCATGCTTACCAACGCGTTGACTTGAACCCGAGTGCTCGCGGTTGAAAAACGGTCAGCAGCCCACCCTGCGCAGCCCCGAGTGACCCGCATGTATCTGGTTTGAGGAAAACATGTTTAGACCAAACAGAGTCTGAGGATTGAGCGCCTGAGACAATATCACGCATTAAGTGTCTGTATTTAAAGGAATCGGTTTATTGCAAGTGTTCGAAATTGGCTTGTTCTGGGTAATTCACAAAACAAATATTAACTACAGAAAAAACTTGGGGGGCGGGAGGGGAATCAAAATAGAAGAGTAGCCTATTCCAGCATATGATCGTACTGTTTCGGGATAAGATGGACAGCTGCTTTGCGTCAGCGAAGCGTGAAATATGCGGATAGCCACATGGTCTATGCTTCATTTCCTTTTCTTCAAATTAGAATGCAGGATTTGCTCTGCAGAAAGTTTAGGGTTTAGGTTTCCAATTGTCTGTCCCCCACCCCACTCGCCTTCTCTCTCTCTCTCTCTCTCTCTCTCTCTCTCTCTCTCTCTCTCTGATGAATTAGTATTGCACCCTGCGCGCACATTACTGAATTATATTTAAATATAGTTTCACCGTATGTTTTTTCTTTACTTGCCTTATGCAGCACACTAACAGTAGGAAACTCAGTGCCAGAAACATACAGAATTATCTCTGGCTGGCAGCAGGCAGTGTTACCTCTAAGACAGCTCCTAAGGAAATAATTTTAGATGTGAACAATGAGGCCTACTATGGATTTTATCAACATTTGTTTGCAGTGACTTTCATTGTTGACATTGTCATTAAGCACAAATCCATTTGGCCTGCACGATTTCCCTACTAAAGAAGGATAAGCCATGGCACTAAAAGCGTATTAATATCAGACAGATCCACTGTCTCCCTCTCTATTGTGTAATAAAAGCAAACAGATGAGCACAACAGACAATGGTTAATCACATGTAGACTGTGATTTTCTGCCCCATTTGGTTGTGCTCAATCATACAGTTACATTAATTATCATAATTATAACATAAAAACTATACTATCCAAAGTAAGTTATGATTGGCCTTAACACCTAAAAGACTGTTGTAGAAGAATATCTTATTTGTCTTATTACTTATTATTACTTATTACTCCCTATATTACATGTCTTTATATATGTCTTTACACGTCCCTAAAGGAGTTTCAGTGACTTTCACGTGTGTCTGAAAACTGTCTACATTATGTATTGTGTCACTGGAGATAAAATTTATAAATGTTGTACAAGTTGTAACCACGATGAATGGTCACATTAGATAAGAGATGTTACATTGAAAAGCACTATTATATATCATTGTTGTGTTGTGCAGATCATTATTTGCAATTACTGATATCTTATAAATGGTGAATTATGTTGTATATGGCATATCAAGGGGCTTTTATGCCTATCCGCACTAGGCTTATCCTAGACCAGTTCAGTGAAGGGCAGACTTGTCATGCGGAAATGGGTTTTGATATACATGTGTCTTTATGGATTTAGTATGCTATTTAATTCCTGCGTTAAAGCCCGAAGTGCCTGGCGGAGAGAGCAGTCTGTTGTGAGGTAAAGCTCTTAGCTCTTTGGGGATGCAGAATGTGGACAGTACAGGGGACAGTTGCTGGCAGATGGCTGTTTCATTCACCACTGTCTGTCCAGATGCTAATCCACCCAGCTACCAGCTAGCCAGCACGTTACAAACTAGTATTCTGTACAACTGTGTACAGAAAGAAGGATACAACACCTCAAATTCTTCAATAAAGTGAGTTAAACTTTGGACTTGTTAAAATGAGTGGGTCGATGGAGTGCCTTTCCATCCTGGCTTGCGTAGCTTGCCAAGCCTGCCTTCACTTTGTTCTTTGGAAGTAAAGTGCACTGTCCTCAGCCTACGTTATTGACTGTGGCTCTCAATAATAGTAGAAGACGTTAAATGCAGCCAAAGTGTGATTCAGTGTCTGAGCAAACAGCTCAGAGCCTCCGCCAAGTCTGTTTTCTTTAATGCTGCTGCAATGTTTTTGGCAATCGCTAGAGTTTAGTCATCGGTTGAAGTCGGGTGGATACACCAGTGTTGAAAAAACATCTCCCAGCATCACAGAGACACAACTGGAGCATCTTGCTTCATGACAATAGGTGTTCTACCTTCTGAGGAGAGCTTTTTTTTTTTAAAGAGCTGTATGTTACAACACACTCTGGTGAGTTTTTCCTGGTATTGGTATTGAGCAAATCTCCTGCTGAAAGAAAGCAACTCATTTGACAGGAGTAGATCTGGCAGCAGGGGACAATAATGATAGCATTGCCCTCTTCTGGGCTGACGACATACAGCACACATCTCGTGTACTCTGTCAGGCATCAGCCACTGTTGGCATTCACAGTCTGGCTCAGAACTGACTGAACATCTGACCCCAAATTCACTTTAGCTACCCTGGGGGTCCAACTACAGAGGCATTATCTCAGGGATTTGTGGGTTCTAAGCAAAATAAAAATCAAACAGAATTAAATCTGTGCATCTGCATGAACCAAATGTAGTTGTGCTATTTCTCTATGTATCTTATCTTTTCATTGCTATGGCTGTGAACCATGACTTAATCCAGGTTGTGTGTGAGGACACTGTTAAAGAACGGTGAGTTCAGAGTAGCAGACGAGGATATGATGGTACATTACTTAATCTTGGCACACACACTGAACGTGAGGATGACATTTCAAAGCAGAATAGGGGCCAAGATATTTTCTCCTAGCTCCTATTTGATCTCGAGATTGGTTTCCAGGGGGAAAATATAGGCCTCCATCTCGTTATTCTCGCTGAATTTATGTTGCGGTATTCCCTTTTTTTCTCAGCTTACATAGATAAAAATCAACAAAGAAACAAGACGTCTTTGTATGAATTGAAGTCATGATGTCATGTGTGTTTTTCCTTCATGCTTGGATACTGTCACTGATAACAGAAACAGTGAGGGCAATACTTTCAGCATTTAACGTTACGTCCTTTTTCTCTTGATGAGATAGGTAGATATGCTGTGTTATAAAAATGGAACATAGCGCATTTGAACAACTCTATCATTTGACTGCCATGCAGGCAATATTAAATAAACTTTGGAGAATGTTCTAACATTATTCACAGATTACCTTATACCTGTAATTTGCTGCATTGCTGATCTGTACTATGTTTTTGCCTGTTGTAGGTACTATCTGAAAGAATCCCGAGGCAGCAGACGGTGGTTGATCTTCCTAGAAGGTCAGTATTCAGGACTGGTGTGTGTAGCTTGGCATTAACATACTGACAATAAAGTACCAAAAATGCTGATTAAATAATCTCTTTTAATTAAAAAAAAAAAAAAAAAAAAAAAAAAAAAAAAAATATATATATATATATATATATATATATATATATATATATATATATATATATATATATATATATATATATATATATATATATATACACACACATATATATATACATGCTGTAAATATAAAATATCAACATAGCTGAGTATCACAATACTATTTTTTGTAATGCTGTATCATTCTCTAGAGCCTTGTATTGATATGTATTGTTTATGTGTGTGTAAAGTGCATAATTTGGTTTTAATCAACTGAAGTGGGAATTTAGATTTAAATTGCTTTGAGTGCTTGTTTTTGTTTTGTTTCAACTTGTTACCTGATTTATCAAATAATATGTTGTATATTTCATTGGTCCACACAGGTGTTATGCAGTAGGTTGCATTTAAATAACAATTTAGTATTATAGCAGTGTGTCATGACCCTTTAATTGTGATATGCATTGTGTCGTGAGGTCCTAGCCAATACCCGACTCCAATGTTGTCTTTGTCTGTGTATCTACATCCAGGCGGTTGGTACTGCTTCAATAAAGAGAACTGTGACAGCCGGTATGAGACCATGAGGAGGCTGATGAGCTCATCCAAGTGGCCCCAAACCAAAACAGGTCAGTGTCATAGAGAGACAGCTAGACTGCCATGTTGTAGTTCACTACTCTCCCATCAGCACCACGCTTACTCCACAACATGGAGCAAAACCTGCCTGTGGAACGGTAGCAAAGTCTGATCCCACTCCCATCAACACAATGAACAAAGCGCAGACATCCCACTGTAAAGCCTCAGTAATGAGAAGGTCATGTCTTTCTCTATCTGTGCTTATGTGCAATGTTATTTAGACCGACACCCAGTCATAATGAAGCTGCAGTGCAGGGCTACCTGGCGCCCGCTGATGTAGGGACAGACACCTCACTCTCTTATTGTGGTGTAATAACTGTAATCCATGTGCTGATGAGGAGGAAGATGGGATGTGTCTGGGAGTGTCAGGATGACTAATAATACATGTTCATCTATTCCTTGTTGTTGGCTGCAGGAACAGGGATCCTGTCTCCACTGCCTGAGGAAAACCCTCACTGGTGGAATGCCAACATGGTGTAAGTTGCCCTTTGTGTGTGTGTTTGTGTGCATATATGTATTTACGTGTTGGCATTGGCTGCTTAATCATTGCTGGCAATTGTAATATCCCACATACTGTAATTATAAGCAGGTAAGAGTGACATTATGTTGCTTGTGCAGGTTCCTCCCCTACTGCTCCAGCGACGTGTGGAGCGGCGCTACAGCCAAGACAGAGCAGAGTAAGCTGTGATTGAATTACCAGAATTATAGTTTCAGATGCTCTTCTAATGTTTGCATTGTTATTGCAAACATTAGAAACATTATTTCTTTGCATTGTGTGTAGGTGGCTACGCCTTCATGGGCTCACTGATTATTCAAGAGGTTGTGAAGGATCTGCTGAACAAAGGTCTGGATAACGCCAAGGTGCTACTACTAGCAGGAAGCAGGTTTGTTCACCTGTGAAGCTTCAACTATGTGTAACCACTTTCCCCCTATGATTTTAAATACAAATTTGCCTGTGTTTCATTAATATTTGTGCATATTCCTGCCTGCAGTGCGGGTGGCACCGGGGTCCTGCTGAATGTGGACCGGGTAGCAGAGCTGCTGGAGGGTCTTGGCCACACTGGGATACAGGTGCGAGGACTATCCGACTCTGGCTGGTTCCTGGACAACAAGCAGTACCACTGCACTGACTGTGTCGACGCTGTCAGCTGCGCCCCCACTGAGACCATCAAGAGAGGGATCAAGTATGAGAGCCTTTGGTTACTTTCAGGAAATTATATCAAATGTCATGATTGTGGCACACTTTCATGCAGTAGCAGCTGCTGTCAAATGATGAGGTAGTAGTTACAAAGAGTATTGTTAACATGCATATTCTGCCCTGACCTTTCATCTGCCTCACCAGGTACTGGGGAGGAGTGGTACCAGAGAAGTGTAAGCAGACACATGAAGGAGAGGAGTGGAACTGTTTCTTTGGATATCGAGTCTTCCCATCAATAAAGAGTGAGTATTTGGCCTTGTTGTTTTTCTGTGCAAATATACAAGCTCTCAAATGTTTGTGTTATATCTTGTGCTTCTCTTGCTGTCTATTCTTTCTGCACAGGTCCTGTGTTTGTGGTCCAGTGGCTGTTTGATGAGGCTCAGCTGACTGTGGACAACATCCAGCTGACTGGCCAGCCTGTGCAGGAGGGCCAGTGGCGTTACATCCAGAACCTGGGCATCGAGCTAAGGAACACACTGAAAGATGTCCCGTAAGAACTACTGCCTGCATTTCAGCAAAATATATAATATGTAGTATTGTTTCAGGTAGAATTAAGCTATTGTTTTTCTCTCAGGGCCATGTTTGCTCCAGCCTGTCTCTCACATGAAGTTATCACAAGAAAGTGAGTATTATTTAAATGTCAAACCCCTCCGTCACATTTGTCAGAGGAAAATGAGAGTTTGTGTGTCTTTTCTTTCTGTGAGTTGACAGCGCCCCCTTGTGTTGTGTTCTAGTTACTGGATTGATGTGCAGGTTAAAGGCACTTCCCTGCCCCGGGCACTCCACTGCTGGGACCGCAGCCTCCAAGAAAGCAACAAGAACAACAAGACCCCACCCAAGGGCTGTCCTGTGCACCTTATTGACAGCTGCCCGTGGCCACACTGCAACCCCACTTGCCCCACCATCCGAGACCAGTTCACAGGACAGGAGATGAACGTCATCCAGTTCCTCATGCACATGGGCTTCGATGTGCAGAAGATGGCCCAGCAGCAGGGCATGGACCCCAGCAAGCTACTGGGCATGCTCAGCAGTGGCAGCTAAAGGGACACACACACACACTTACACACGGTATAACTCCAAGCTAAGCCCAAGCAGGGCTGGCTGGTCTGTCTGGCCAGTCTCCCACACCTGATACCTCCAACCCCACCCCTCCTCACCTTGCAACCCGTTGTATCTAGCCTGTCCCCCTGTGACCTCCTGTTCACCGTAGCCCAAACCTCAGTCAAACACAGGGGCTTATATCTGTCCCCAAATCCTTACAACCCGGTACTGGTGACAAGTACAGGGGCTACATGCCACCATGACAAGGCACACCTCTCTGCTACTCTCCTCTTAAATTATCTTTTGCTTGTAAAAGAAAAAAAGATCACGAATGTAATCCAGTTTTAAGGATGCTCATTGATGTTGTTGTTTTGTTTTTACACAACTTTCATCCTTTTCTATAGATTTTATTTAGTCATTGTTAAAAAAAAAAAAAAAGGCAAACTGCCACAATGACTTAAGGATGCTGTTTTTTTTTTTTTTTTTTTTTTTTTTTTTTTTTTTTGTTAAGTAGTCTCTATAGAGTGTATAAAGATATAAGATTGTTTAAACTGTTTTTTATAGTCAGGTTCCTCTTACATCTCATCACACAACAGCCTACATTGAGGCAAAAAGGCACACATGAAATGGTGAGAAAAGCACTGGATTAGGAAGAGACAGAAGGAACTTTTGTATTTACCTCTAGGACAGTAGGGAATAATGGAGAGAAAGAAAATGATATGGAGAGAGAGAGAGAGAGAGAGAGAGAGAGAGAGAGAGATTAGATACCCAGGTCTCTTCTAAACAGCTTAAGGCATAGCACCAGATATGTTGTTCTTACACACAATCACATATAATTTGTAAAATATGACATTTGTACAAGTCCAACAAATGCAGACCAGGTTGAATTATATTATTTTAAATAGTCGCTGAAACTAGAGCTTCAATATAAGCAAATGTAAGATGCATTTGTCACTCCTATTCAAGAAAGAGTGAAAAAAGAAGAATGTTATGTTCATATGGGATAAAAGAAAACAGTAATAGGGACAGTAATAGGGACAGAGTGGCATGTTTTTTTGGTTAGCTATGATGATGCCATGAAGCCCAGCTGTAGTTTCACACCAGTTTTTAGTCAATGTTTGAGACCGATTGTGGTGCTAAGGCGGGCCTGGAGACACTCCGAGGTCCATCACTACTTATACACACCACAGTGCCATTACATCTAGTCTATACCTCTTACACACCAGCTGCATCACCAGAAGAGGGCTGTTCAAACCCAAACACAGGGTATACATTTGTGTCAGGATGTGATTTTCACATTAGGTCACCTCAGTAGTACAACAATCCTCAGAACCAATGCAATGTGCATTCAAAGGGAGACAAATATTGTGCATTGTATAATTTTTTTTTTTTTTTTTTTTTTTTTGAGTATTTGTAAAGGTTCTTTCAAGTGTTCACTATTGTAACTCCCTTCTTATATTTCATAATAGAAATCACTTTTTTTATTAATATAATGACAATGTTGTATGTACTGATGTCTTATAAATGATGTTTTAAAAGACCTCTATTTCACATCACGCCAGAGAAGGAAAGGTATTACTAATTGTAATTTTATTCTGTAACATATTTTTTAACAGAAAAAAACTCAAGCTACATTGGTAATTTACATATTTATTTTGTTATGTAAATCATATTTATAAGTGCTATTTTCACAGAGAAGTGATTCTTTGTAAATTGTAAATATATTGCTGTTTTTTTCTCTTTGTGTTGATTGCATGTCTTTGTATCAGACCTAAAAGAAAAGACCCATTACAGATATTTCAAGGTAAATATTTTCTTGGTGTCTTGTTTTTGTCCTGTTTCTATTACTATTCCTATTATTCCTATTCTTTTCCTATCAACCCACAATAGTAAAATATGTAGCATAATTGCAGGTCAGCAGCTCCCAGCGGTCCCTGTCACAAGTGTCTCTAAATAGATATATTGCTGACTGTACATCCACTGTGATTATACAACCAAATTCAAAAAGCATTTTAAGCAATGGGCTGCTGTAAGAATCACATAGTTACTCTGAAAAACCACAACACATTAATGTAGCAGGTTACAGTATTTTCAGCAACTGTTAATCCATTTCCATTTTCCTCTCACATGCAGAACTTAAAAAAAAAGACCCAACTCAGTTATAATCATCCCTCTGGACCTGTATGTAATTTCTGTCTCTAATGGGAGTCTTAGCCTCCCTCCCTGTCATTACCCTGTGTATAAATGCCAGTTTCTCTCTGAGGGAGCTCTGACTCAGCCTCCCTGGGTGCTCCCCAGAAATACGACTCCCCATACTGCCTGTGTGCTTGTGTGTAGCCTCCCTCCCCACCCCTTAGTGGAATATAGACCCCCTATTTATAGAGCTGGTGAGGCCTGTAACCCAGGGCTCAGCGCAAACTTTCATTTAAAGCACCACCCTTGGCAAGCCGCTGAGCACATACTAACACACAGGAGAGAGAGAGAGAGAGAGAGAGAGGGAGAGAGAGAGAGAGAGAGAGAGAGAGAGAGAGAGAGAGAGAGAGAGAGGGAGTGTTTATGTGAAGAAGAAAGAGTGGGTGATCAAATCTGAAGACGCAAAGGTAGAAAGAAAGAAGAGCAGGAGAGAGACAGGCTAAACAGTTTGACTGCCTTTGGGAGTTAGGGGCCTGCGGTCAAGGAAATACATGGACCTTGAGTGACAGGACAACAAACTAGTCCACCTGTTCTGCGCTGAGGCCTATTGTTGGAAGACTGGTCTCTCTTTGGATATGACTTCTAGACGGAGACTTATTGGACGGCACATTCTTTCAATTTGAGCTTTAAAGAAGACACAGCGGACAACTAGCTGATCCAACCGAGTGAGCAAGGGGAGACAAAGGTATCTGAGGACATGCACAGCAAACTTTGAGCTGGACTAGGGTAATATACCACCTCATCCTGCAAATGTCTTCACACTGTAAAAAACACTAAAAAAAAAAAAAAAAAAAAAAGGACTTTTTGAGGTACGAAAATGAAACTTGAAAATACAAACACAGCACAGGCTTAAAATTGGTAGCACTGGTTTTAAATACCTCATCAAGAGCATCTAAAAGAAAATCTTTTTTTTTTTTTACATCCAAAGTAAATGGTTTTGACTGCTGTGAGCTAATCTACAAACTACCATCATAGTGTCTGAATGTAATTTGATCTCAAGCACACTGCAGTAATTACAAAGGACACGCAGGAAAAAATTACAGAGATTTGTAATTAAGCGCCATCTGTAAAAGCCGACCAAGAAAAGGGCGAGGTCTCTGAGGAAGGAGAAGAGTAGGCCACAAGGACACCACCGCAGAGAACAGAAGGTCGAGGATTTAATCAAGCAAAATCAGCAGTGTGCACGGGGTAGCGGACACCATGGACCCTCACGGAGACCATTACCTCAACAAGGCAGCTGTCTTATCACCTTTAGGTGCAGCCCGTATATGCCAGCTGCTACTTGGCTGCACCATAATGGCCCTAGTGTCCCACAGTGCAGGCTACAGCGCCACCTATGGGACCTTTTGCATGTTTGTATGGTGCTTCTGCTTTGCTGTCACACTAGTAGTTTTCACCATGGATGTTACGCGGCTCCACAGCTGTATGCCCATTTCCTGGGACAACTTCACTGTGGCCTTTGCCATGCTGGCTACGCTCATGTACATCACCGCCTCTGTGGTCTATCCTGTTTACTTCCTCCAAACGGACTGCCCCGAAGAGGGTTGTGAGGTCAGAAACTATCGCATTGCTGTCACCGTCTGCTCCAGCGTCTGCTGCTTCCCCTACGGGGCTGAGGTGTTCCTAACTCGGGCCAAACCAGGGGCCGTGGTGGGCTACATGGCCACTGTGTCAGGTCTACTCAAGGTGGTGCAGGCCTTTGTGGCCTGCATCATTTTCGGAGCCCTGGCTAACGACAGCGAGTACAACCTCTTCATTGCCACCCAATACTGTGTGGTGGTGTACAGCCTGTGCTTCTCCGTCACTGTGATTGTGATCATTCTGACAGTATCGGGGAGGACCTCTGCCCTGAGGTTCCCCTTTGACAGATTTGTGGTTGTCTACACCTTCTTTGCTGTGATACTCTACCTCAGTACTGCCCTGGTGTGGCCCATCTTCAGCTTCGACAAGAAGTATGGCACTGCTACTCGTCCTGATGACTGCCCACGGGGGAACTGTCCTTGGGACAGTAAGCTTGTGGTGGCAGTGTTCACCAACGTCAATATGATCCTATATTTCATTGACCTCATCTACTCCCAGAGGATCCGCTTTGTATCCAACTCTGCTGTCTGAGAAACTCTTTCTCTCAAGGCTACTTTGGCCTCAGAGCCAGACAGAGAGTTTGAGGCCACCTCAAAAATTCCCTCCACTCAAGTTTCAGTGAGGGACTCGTCCCAGTAGTTGGAGGTTGATATGATGTTACACCTGCATGGTACTTTTTAGTATCTGTGTTCCTTGAGTATTATGTCCATGCTAGGGCTGAACAACAACAAAAAAAGACATACTGCGGTTTTGACAAATATTGCTATCGCAATATGATTCACTATTTGTGGGAATGATCATTTTTGCATCACAATTTTCATTGTTTTACCAAACAAACATGTTTTCTTACATCTGGAGAGCAAAATTAGTAAGCCAAGGCATCTACGCAGTGCTACAGTACTTCATGGTGTTACAAATTTACATTTACACATTGTATCCTTATCAAAACATTGCAGCGCCTGCAATTTGGATATTGCACTTGGCCATGTTGTGATTTTGATCACTTTTTGATTAATTGTTCAGCCTTAGTCTGTACTACGCAGCAAAACTGAAAGTATTATCATTGATACATCTTGGAAACTTAAAGGCCTTCCCCCAGTTCTGCAGTGACCTACCAGGGAGAGCCTGCCAGGTGTGCTGATGAGCTGATCTCAGCAACTTTGCCCACAGAGGACACAGGAAAATATGTCCATCTCAGCACCAAGTACCTCTCTCATCTCCAAGTTGCATCAGTGGTCTCGAACAGGATGGACCTGTAGGGATTTTTTTTTATAGGAAAGCGTTAAATATCTAAAGAGTATTGTCATAGATAGGCATATTTGATTTGTTGTTGGAAGCAGTTTATTTAAGAGTATTTAAATAGTCAGCTTGCTGAAAAAATCTAACTCATAGATGCATATGTCTTACGGTAAGCACTGAAGATACTTTGTAAATAGAATAAGCGAAAAGACTGTTGAAGTTTTGTTTCAGATTAATCACAGCATAGCATTTGGTTTTGGTTTTCAGACCACTTCCTTCTTCCACTTTAAATTATAGCCACTCTATTCCTCACATGTTTAAGGCCTAAAAATCAAACTGAATAGGCTTTTATCAGCTGAAGGTCTAATGCAAGATGGCCTTCTAAAGGTGAAATTGTGACAGTAATATGAACTTACTGATAATTGTGATAAGCACATTTACAGTTGTATAATGTTCTTCCATGTTTTTGATGTGTTCCTTGTTTAATAAACAACAGAATTATACATAACACCATGTCCCGTGGCTTTCTTGCTTTCTTTGTTATTAGAAGATAAGTGATCGAAAATCTGACATAAATACAAGTATAGATGCAGGCAACCACAAATTAAAACATTATGTAATGAAAACATTATGTAATGAGATGATTTATTCAATTCACAAATCCTCCAGTGGCAGGCTACATTTTATGTGCACTGTCATTTCTTCATATATATATATATATATATATATATATAGATAGATATATATATATAGATAGATAGATAGATATAGATAGATAGATAGATAGATAGATAGATAGATAGATAGATAGATAGATAGATAGATAGATAGATAAAACAGATGCTACCTTACACTTATTTAGAAATAAAAATAAACCACTTTTTATTGATAGAAAAAAAGAGAGAAGTGGAAACATATTGTTGATGGTGATGGTGTTTTCTGGGCTGCATCACCTTTAATCAAATAGCATAGCTGAGCTTTACAGTGATTTCTAATGAATTCTGTTTAACGAAAAAAAAAAAATAAAAGGAAAAAAAAAAAACATTTTGCAGCCCAGGATGTTTTGAATGCTAGCAGCAGCTGTGTCCAATCCATTAGAGGCATTTAGCTGAAGAGGGTCAACAAATGTGAAGGCACAAACACACACACAAACAAACTACCTTCCTCCACGTTGGTAGCTAGTTCACTTCAAAGTTGCTCCCCACAGCTTCATTGACAAAAACAGTTTATATTAATAACCACTCGACGCCTGGAGGGAAACATGACTTCAGCGTGCCTTTCAAGCCCGCCACCGGTAGATGGTGCTATCGAGACGCCTTCCTAACCTACATTTGCCCTCCACGCCCACTCCACAACCTGATGCAACTGGTTTCTCAGCCGCGCGTAGCCCGCCCACAATGTTGGGCTTACTGCCACGGTGATTGGTCGCCCTTTATATGTGTCAGCCGTCGGCGCTTCCTGATTGGTCTGGTTACATGTCAATCAACGTTCTCGCCAGGTACAGCAGAGCGCGAGTTGCAGGAGCCACGTTGACAGTCAAGTTAAATTCAGTTGGTGTTTTTGCTGGTGGCTAGTGCTAGTTTGTTGTGCTAGTCAGTTAATCAACTAAAGAGCTCTTCGTTATATCAGTAAGTTTTTTTCCCCCCACTGTTTACTGTTGTTGTTGTTTGCTTCTGCCACCATGTGTCCAAATAACAACCTGTGGAAGGGTTGTTTTGCTCCGGTCTATCAGGAAGTAAGAGTTTGATAGTTGACATGATTTTTGTTATGCAACCAGTAGGCTAGAGTCTATCAAGTTAATGACTGATTTTTTGGTTTATTACTTAAAGTGGGATGTTGTCTAATTTTGTTTGTTTGTAATAGAGACTGATTCACAACTTCAAAGCGTTTAATTGACGCTACTGTGCGTCCCACAGGGAGGATGAGTGTGGGTTTCATAGGAGCGGGTCAGCTGGCCCACGCGCTGGTGAGAGGGTTCACAGCCGCAGGTTAGTGCTTTTTAATATGCAAACTGTTTGTACCTGGCTTACGCTCTGAACGGATTGCAACTAGTCATTGATTTTATTTCTTAATTTTATCTCCTCTCAAGGCGTGATTGCCACCCAAAGAATCACTGCCAGCTCCCCTGACACAGACCTGCCCACAGTGATGGGACTGCGTGTGGGTAGACAAATGGGGATGGGTATCTCAGTAATTGCAGTGTCTTCACTGATTCTACTGAATGGGTTAATTCTGTGTCATTTGTCTTGGTTAATATTTGGAGAGGGTTGTCTTCAAGCAGAAACTTGCATTGCGTTGCTTGCATGTAGTGAAGTCTTATGTCAGCATACTTCTGGCCATTGAAATACTACAGCAAGTAACGCATAAAATAATGTCATTTTAAACAGAAATTGGGCGTGAATCTTACCACAAGTAACAAAGAGACAGTGAGCAAAAGTGACGTTCTCTTCCTGGCTGTGAAGCCCCACATCATTCCTTTTGTACTGGATGAGATTGGACCAGACATTGAGGACCGTCATCTTATTGTGTCCTGTGCTGCAGGTGTCACTATCAGCTCCATAGAGAAGGTAAGTTACAGGAAACCATGATGATGGATGGTTACAGAGGTGTGTGTGTTACGGTGAAATCCTGCCTTTTAATAGGTTCTGTGAGCTACAGGAACGGACATCCGTAAAGATTAAGCACAAGGTTCTTTTCAGCATATTTTTGTGGTGTGATCTCAGCAGCCCCTCAGGCAAAACAGAAATAAGCTGTAACATGACACGCCAGTTTGCTCTTCTCATGCAAAACATCAGACTCAAACCTTTTTGTGTTATGTAGGCTCACATAGTTGTGTAAAAAAAAAAAAAAAAAAAAAACAGAAACAGATGTCCTATTCTTGAGTGTATTAAGTGTATGTAATCTTAGATCCATGTTAGCTTTTGTTACACATGAGAAATAAAAGTTACCCTTCCAAGACAACTTTTTCTCATTTCGAGACAGTTCCTGAAATGCAATCTCATTCCTTTGCAGAAGCTGCAACAGTATCGCCCTTCTCCAAAGGTAATGCGTTGCATGACCAATACTCCAGTGGTGGTGCGGGAGGGGGCCACTGTGTACGCCACAGGCACCCATGCTGAGGTGGAGGATGGAAAGCTTCTGGAGCAGCTGATGGCAAGTGTGGGTTACTGCACCGAGGTGGAAGAGGACCTGATTGATGCTGTCACTGGACTGAGTGGCAGTGGGCCTGCTTATGTGAGTCATTTATGTGATGTTCAGTGAGTGAAGGCGAGTGTGCTACCTGCAAGTAGTGCTGGGTGAAATATGAATACTATATTCCTATCAGGATATGAGACTAGATATCATCTTAGATTTTGGAGATTATAACTGAGTGATTTACAGTAAAGGGATGAATTATTGTGAATTTATTAGACTGCTCTAGCTGTTCTATAAATTCTAGTTTCTGTACCTGCTTTGTAATCGTATCTTCATCACTAATGACATCATCAAAAATCTTATATAAATCCCTGCAGTATCAGCACAATATCTTTATTGGGGTTTTTTGGTAAATACGATTTGTAATTTTTGATTTTGTATCTATCGCCCAGCCCTGTTTGCAAGATCCTTTGGCATGTCTTTGGCATGTTTCCCTTTACTCTATCACCCTAACAACCGTCATCTAATTGGTTCTTTGCTTGTCTGCACATAATGTGTGACCTGGTAGGCATTCACAGCAGTAGATGCTCTTGCTGATGGTGGAGTAAAAATGGGCCTGCCCAGGAGACTGGCTGTTCGGCTTGGAGCCCAAGCTTTGATGGTAAAAACATTGTGTTTACAGCAAACCTGTATGTGGCTTGATTGTATGACATTCACTGACGAACACAACATGGCGTATTTCTCCTAAGGGAGCAGCTCGAATGCTACTAGACTCAGAGCAGCACCCTGGACAACTAAAAGACAACGTGTGCTCACCTGGGGGTGCCACCATCCACGCCCTGCATGTCATGGAGAGCGGTGGCTTCCGCAGCCTCCTGATCAATGCTGTAGAGGCCTCCTGCATTAGAACTAGGTAGGTTGATAAGCAGATGGTGAGACAAACAAATTCAACAATCACGTAGCTTTGTTGTTTTTTTCTGCCATGATGATACATTGGACGAGCTTTAAAGTTGATTCTTTACACAAAGATGTCCAAAGGGAGTTACTGTGCAACACCTTTGTAATAGTGTCTACAATTCAGGCAGCAGGTGGAGCTACATGCAAGGAATTTTACATTGGGGAATTTTGCTCACTGGAAACCCACAGACAAATTGATTGTGCAATTATAAAGCTATGTCTCTGTGTCTGTCCACTTTTTTAAAAAGGGAACTTCAGTTCTTGGCTGACCAAGAGAAGATTTCTCCAGCTGCCATAAAGAAGACAACTCTGGACAAAGTGCTGCAGCAGCCAGGAGTGGCTGCAGCAGGTGTGGGAGTCCGATCTGGTGGGATCAGTCTCTTCAGCAGTAACAGCCCAAGGACCAAGAAGAACTGAGCATTTGCTGTTTCCTCACAGGTGGAGGAAACGCACATATGTTGTGATTTGTGAAGATGCATTGCATTTTATTAATAAACCACTAAAAGCAGATCACTGCTGAAATTTGCTAACCTAATGGTTAGTTAACATTTACTTACAGAATTATACTCAATTCAGAGAGATACCTCGCATCAGGGAAAGATTATGCATTAGTATTTTTCTGCTGTCATCAAATGCATTGGCCTTTCTAAAGCTAAATAACTCACACTTTAAACTGGTTGCCTTGCCAATTCATGTATTGACAACAGTTTGATTTCTAGCTCATCTCATCACTTATTCTAACAGTGTATTTTTTTTGTTTAAGGTTAGATGATGGTTTAATGTATGTCTCAGGTCAACATCACTTTATGTGTCTTCTCATTTTGTTACTTTTTTCTGATTTTTTTTTTTTTTTTTTTTTTAAACTGTATAAAAAGCATGCTTACACATCCTCATGTTCACTGTGCAATCCAGCCCAATTGCAATGAAACAAAGGGCTCCTCATGACTTCATGGCTGACATTACAGCCACTTTATATGCAATCCCCTAACATTTGCTCAAATATTTGAGTACTGTAGCCAAAACTATTTTATACAGCCACAAAACTGTAATGTGTTACAAAAATGTATTAAATTAAGGAAAGAAGATGTGGACTTTGTTAATGTATGCCTTGTTTTCTTGACAGAGCAAGTGCGCCGTCAGACCCCAGTTAATGCGGTGTGTTACTGTCTGCTGATAAGTGGATGTGAGATGAAACAGTGCAGCTGCTGTAGATGATTGGTTACATGGCTTTTTAAAATGTTTTCTTTGCCTACTTGCGAAGAAAGAATATCCTTCATGAATGAAGGCACGTGACCAAACACGATGACGTCTGGCTTCGATACAACAGAAAGGAATCAACAAGGAAAGCACGAGCTGGCTTTTGGAAGCGCATGCTTCTGTCAGTTCGATCGAAATACAGCTGTGCCGCTATTGCTTGGCTCCTCCTGTGACTTTAAATAGAGGACACTGAGAAATAGCTACAACGTCTGACAACTTTTTTCAAAGTAAGGTGAGTCCTTACTGAAAACCGAAAGGTGCCTGTGTTGTTATGCTGACTGTGCACGCCTGTGCTCCGCCGCTGACAAGCGAAGGGCTGGCCGAGGCTAGCTTCCAGGGTTAGCTAGCTTCTTACCTTCCCTAGCAGAGTAAAGGTAACCTGGCACAAACGGATTAATATCGGAAGCTTTATGATTTTGTCTTCAAAATAAAAGCGTTTTCATCACCCAAGCAGATAATGAGAATGTTCAGCTACAAGGGCTTTATTTTGAAAGCCATTACTGGAAATAATATTACATCTGTTCGTGTAGCTTTAACAACGATCGGGCATCTGCCATGCCGAGGTGGCAGCTAATCTTTTGTATATATCTATGAGATATGTCTGAAAATATGTGTGTCCGATTGTAGGTTTGATAATGCGTGACAGCCAGCCATTTCACATGAGAGCGCTGGTTTCCCCTACTAAGAAATTGCTCACAGGGCTGTAATGTTATATAGCAGGAAGGCTGCACACGGGGATTTCCTCGCTTGCTTGTTTTGTAGGCGGGGAGTTGTTTGCCAGTTTCACAAGCAAGCGTTGTAACGTTGGAGACAGGGCTGGGGAATGTCAAAACTGTGTAACTAGGTTGCCATTGTAATAAGTACACAGTTTTCCAATACGTCTTGTGTCCATTATTGGGCTTCTCGGTGGTTTGTCAACTCATGCGCTTCTTGCCTTTCAAACCTGCTGCTTCATCACCTCGTGAACAGGAGGAAGAGCGAGCCGAAGCAGCGGTTTAACGAGATCAGGTTGGTTGTAGTATTTCTGGTGACATCTGTTTCAAGGATAAATGTGATTGATTAATCAGTGCAGTCTGTTTTTCTTTGGTCTAGTTTCAAACGCATGCAGGGGTTTATTTTGTGTGCAGATGCTTTAGAATCCCCGTTTCGACAGCAGCAGTGAATTGGTTTACCTGAAGTGAGAATTCATTTAACCACTGGTTAAATTGTAACAATGGCAATGCTTAACGAAACACTCCGTCATTGGCTTTAATATCATATTGCAGCTTGGCAGTTTACCACAGTAGTATTTTATTATCCCAGCCAACAACCATGCAGCGGTATTTTTATCATGCTGAATCATCACAATGATGTATTTAGACGTTTTGAGAATCCACCCTGAAACATGGCACCACCGGACAAAGGTCTGCTTCGTGGATAAGGATCGATGTTTATCACCGAGCTGCCGTCATCGAGGAGATAGATCGAAACGGTGCTGATTTATAGTCCAACTCTGTCATCAAGCCATGAGCATCAAGTGATGACCATCATGCATTTATCAATAGCCTCATCTACATTCAGCTGAGAATGTGCATTTTATTGCAGCGCTGTCATGATTTACATCAACTAACAGATAGGGTGTGAGTACATTAAGACTAAGTGCTTAGGTGTCAACAGCGATGTCAAATCCATTTAAAAAATGCATGATAAGCAATACATTATGCTTATGTCGTTAGAGTCCCATAATTAGTGGATTTTTAAATTGGGTCGTGTGATCATGGGTTGTATTGAAAACATAAGATCCATATAACTTTGGCAGTATTTTGAAAGAAGATAGCAGTTTCAAAAATAAATATTTTTAACGAGGGCATGTTGAGTCCTGTAAATTTTGTAGCTTTTTTTTTTTTAATTGTATTTTTTAAATATTGAATAGTAGGCTAAATGCTATTAGGTACCAGCTTGTTTGTGACATCATTTAAAACATTGTACCACAGCGTTTCTCTCCTCATTTTGGGCCGGCAGATGCTCTTGTTTCACGTTATATGACATGCTCAAATTTGCTGCCTGTTAGAATGCGAGCTTGTGGAGGGCAGGTAATGAATTATCCATGGAGAATCTCTGTGCAATTGGAAAAGTCACCTTGGAAACTGTTGAGTATATGGGCACTGGGTAAACAGACAGAAGTTGCCTATTCTTGCTCAGATATTCAACTTATTTCATCATCTCTGTTCATGCGAGCAGGGCTTGAAGTGTGTTTAGCAGACAGTCCAGCCCCACATCAGAAGCCCAGCTTTGCAATAAAGGGTAATGCCCATCGCTGCCGCTCCCTGCAGGTAACAAGAACAGATGAGGGCCCGTATTAAAGCACGATGGGGGGTTGCAGAGGTGTGGAGATGGAGGCAGGGAGTGGTGGAGATCAGCTCTGAGATTTATCACCTCTTGCATTGAGGTAGCCAAGATAAAATAAGGCTGGATACTGTAGAGGTGAATCTAGTGCACAACTCATACCCAGTGGCTGTGCTCAGAATGGGCAGGCGGTGGAGGGTGGAAGAGGATACCTGAGGTTGATGAAACACTAGGCAAGACTGCATAGCAGAGTACAGCATGGCCACCAACACCTCTGTATGGCCAACACGGCTCTGTCTTGGGAGTAGTTATGCCTATTCAGGACAATTAATAGCCCCCAGAAAGGAACACAAATGGGGGATTTATCCACAAAAGTGCTGCTTAAGCTGCACTGGGAAATGGGAAAGCCTGCAGGGAAGGGAGAAAAAGATCAATATAGTTTTTTTTTTTTTTGCAATGGGGAGGGAATGTTGGTGATGAAACCCCTTGCAAGTGTAGTGCGGATTATGATTGCTTGGCATTGCGATATGCCCGCTCCACTTCTCAAAGTAATACTTTCATCCATACAGAACAGCAAGGGTGCTTGATGAATTTCTGTTTGGATCTTGAGTTTGGCTTGGCATGTTCATTACTGCCCTCCGTGTGTTCATAATTTACATTCGCCAAGATTTGAAAGAACACAGTGAGTCTACATTGTAGAGCTGTTCACTGATTGCGGTTTTTCATGTAACCTACTTAAGCTTGGTGGTTTATGTATGAGACACATCAACAGAAGGCTGTCATTACAAACAAGTGATTTAGCACCACTTGTGTTATATATATGTAACAAGCTAATCCAAATGCAATCAGTGTATGAGGTAGGGAATGAATCAGCTTTCATTTGTGAGGGTTTTAGGAGAGCATAATTTGACTATTATGACTGTGTTTCTCGATGTCCTGTGCTCATTATAGACTATAGCTCTGGTAAGGAGTTTAAATTGACTGAGATCTGCTTCTATTATAAACACAGTCTGTAGCCCACAGTGGAATGGAGCACATATAAGTAGTCAGCCTGCCCAAAATACTGCCTGGTATTGTTGCCTGGAAAAAAAATGGGAAAGGGTTATTTGTAGAGATATATCACAAGGACTGTGGGTTTCCCGTACAGTGCCAAGTGTTGCTGCACCTGTTTGAATTGTGCCTTACATTCAGCAGGATTTTCTGTTAAGAATTTTTTTCTACTTGCCCAGTTGGGCCAGTAGGCCAGAGTTAAGCTCATGCCCTGGATGTTGTCAGTCTACCTTGAAAAAAAAAAACACTCTTTTTGATGTAAAATCTAGATGTTCATTTCAAGTGTTTCTATGCAACTGCAAAATAGCAAATAATAACCAACAAAAAATGCTTTTAAATTGATTGACTGACCAATCAGCTGTCCCAATTCAGTGCCCTTAGTGGTCCTTTAAAATACTGTTGAACTTGGCATTCACTTAAATGTTATAGCCTAACCATTAAGATGAAGTTCCTATCCATAGTGATTTACTCTGAGTGAACAGATAGGGGTTCAGTGTCTTGCTCAGGGGCACTTCAACAGGGCACTTGGCTGTTGTTGGACACATTGGCTTCTGTGGGGATTAAACCCGTGACTTTCCTGTAAAGTGGTCCCTTAACTGCGAGGCCAGCATGTTTCCTCTTGTTCGATTTGGGTATGTGTGGTTTTATTTGGCTGTGATATTCTTAGAGGTCCCAGCACATTGAGTAATCCTTAGTTGAACACTGTGATCTGTTCTGTTTTTCAGTGCGACCATCGTCTCATAGTTTCATTTTAACCGAGTATAACTAAACTCAGGTTAAAAGGGAGACTTCTATGTTGCCTTGAATGAATGCATGTGTTCTGGAGATACTGTAATATAATGAGTTTTAACCCTTTTACATGGCAGATTTTATTGTTGAATCATATTCACATTGAACTAACTCCATCAGTTATCCTGTTGACAGATGCCATCGTCAGTTCTTAGCTATAATTTGAACTGAGCAGAGCCAATGCTATTTATAGAAATGGCATTGTTGTTACGTTCAGGTAAGAACTTTGGTAACTGGCTGTGTCTGAGTCATGGTGCTTCATAGGAAGGATATAATTGTCAACTGATATTATTGTTTTGCTATCAATTAGATATTTCACTTCAAGTGAACCTGCCCATACGAGCAACACCATGCAGAAGCAAATTGCGTTTGGATAATGCAAAATAGAGGTGCAGTGTCAGAAATTATCCAAGAAGTGAAGAACACTATTATTTCAGTTTAAATTGCATTTAAATATGTGGAACTGCTCTAGTGTAATCTGTGTGTTGAAAAGGCTGAGTTGTAGCTCTTAGGTCAATGCAATATGTATTTATGCATGCACCTAGTGTAGTAAAGCTCATGGATATTTTGCCAGTGTGTGGGTTGCCTGCAACCCTTACTTCCTCTGCCAGTGCAAGGCTGAAGAGCTTTTCTCTTCCCTTTTTAATCAAGTCCTCCAGGCAGATACTGTGGAAGGCCAATGAAGTCTCCTCTCCTATCCCTGCACTTCTATGAACACAGCAGCTCAGAGAGTAAACAACAGTTACCGAGCTTGGAAATGGTTCCTATATATTGAAACGCTGGTAAATCCAGACCAGTGAAACCCAAGTCCCTCAAATTAGCCTCACATTATCAGTGGTTTCAAAAAGTATTCAGCCCCCTGAGGGTTAAGATTTTTTTTTTTTTTTTTTTTTAATCTGAAATCACAGGAACTGGATGCAAATTGTAGTCATAAATGAACCCTATACCAGGCTCTATACTTGATATTCACAACCAGTGTCCATCACAATACATCACATCATATTTTCTAATTTCAGCTTGCGGTGAACAGCCAGGGTCACACTCAGCCAACCTCTGCAACTCAATTTCATAACAATCACACTGGCGGAAAAGTGCTCCCGAAAACTACAAGTGCAGAATATCTATAGATATTCCATGTTCTCTGCTTTTTTTATGAATAGGTCCTCATAAATAGTAAAAAACTATTCTGATTAATGCCTTTTAAGGAGAAGACCTAAATATCATGTTTTCAATCTTGGTGAATCAAGTCAATTTGTTACTTTACTGTGAGATCGACAAGAGTAGCGCCTCTTACTATATCTGGAATATGCAGCAAGCATTAAGGTTTGTCACACATTCTACAGTCTCTGATGCACAATTCAACTTTATAGCCAGAAATGCTTTGAAATTTACATTCAGTGGACCTAACATTTTTCTTGGCCAACAACAATGACTAAAACATTGTTTAAACTACTAACTTCAATCATGAAAAGGAACTGAGTGTAGGAGTGGGTGCACTTAACATAATGAGCATTGTGTGGCTTAATAATTCAAATATCACCAAATCAGTTTCTTCTATTATCTCTTTGCTCTGATATTATAGTGCTCTTACAATACATTCCCCAAATGAAAATGCTAAAAATAATTCTATTCTGCAGTACAATATGTAAAAAAAAAAAAAAAAAAAAAAACGTCAAGGGTGAAGGTTGTTTTTAACATCACTTAACTTTCCTAAGACAGAGTATTATTAAAAGTATTCATCCTGATCTTGAAATGTAATGCCTCAAATGTTGGAGAGGGGTAGAGAACCAAAACATTTCTGTAACCTAAACAAAACTCTTATCATCCGAGCCCTAAACACTTTTTCCTTTATTTTTATACAGCAAGTGGTAGGCTAATATTCATTTCATATTTCTTTGTCAAAGCCTCATTTATGGGGAAAAAGGCCCTTTTTTCGGAGTGGCATGAGAAGAGTCACCGATATCCTGAGATATTGATCCTTAGTTCTATTTCTGTGCTTGTTTTTTTTCCCTTATCTGTGTATCCATTATTGTTCATCATAGGCTACGGTGTTTCTGTTTGGCATCTAGTCAACTCATGCAGCTTCATAAGACTACATCTGTAGACCCGGACAGTGTGAGGGCATTGTCCTGTCTGCTGCTAAAAACCATTTAACCCTCTCCTGGGTTTTGATAACCTGAGTTCATCATCACAGTGTCTTTATTCTAAGGGCTAGACCTTGTGTAAAGCAGGGATATGATTTCTGCTTATGTTTAGGCGTTATTTCATCATTGCCTCAAAGCTCTGATGGTCAAAGGTATTGGCTTAGTGTTTCCCCTCTACTACCAGTGCATCACATTTCCCTTTGAAAGCTGCTGAATGATTTCCACTCTCCCTCTTTTTGTCACTCTTATTTCACGCTCTGAATACTTAGTAGTTAATAGCTTCCCTCCCCTCGCCCCACTGTCTTTCTCGCTCTCACACAAACTCTCACACTGTCTTCTCCATACATAAGTTTACATCAGCCTTCCAGTAACTCTTCCCGAGCTATCAGAGGAGTCTGATTTTTAATTTGCAGTTAAATGGCGCCCGACACATGCAGCTTGCTTGATAATTGACTTCACTCAGCTGAAGGGAGGGATGATTAGATCTGAATATCTAGGCGATCTTTTCAACTCAGGATGAGGAGGGAGGGAGTCAAACTAGTGTCTCTGATCAGGCATGAAATGTTGAGAATGGCTATTTATGGCGTACAGGGTGAAACTGTTAGCTGAATGCAGCATTTCAACCATGGGAGGAGCAAGTGGGTAAGTTAACAAATAAGGCAAGCATTACATTGAAATTAATAAGCAAAAGGTTTATTAGAGTGCTGATATGTTTATTTTTCACATACTTATCCTCCTTTCAGTATCTTTGTGGATATCATTTTGTTTTCATTTTATTTTCTGTGTAAACTCCATGGTAATGGAGAGGGAGGCCCATGCGCTACTGATCAGACAAATTGAATAGATGATCATACAGAAAAGGGCCATAGCAGTCATTCTGCATGTTTAGCATATTGTGTACAAAATTATAAACTTAACGTTTCTGCTAATCTATTCCCAAACCAATCGTATTTTAGAACTCTGATATCATTATTCCTACCTTTTTAATCCAGCCGCCGTATTTCATTCACTTCACTTTGATATGAATATTAACTTCCCTAGACTTCAAACTTTCTTCACTCCATTATTCCATCACCATAATAAAGAGTGATACGGTCTCTCCTCCAGAAAAATAGTACTCAGGGAAACGTTTGCTTTATATAGCAAATGATCAGTTCTGTCGTTTATGAACTTCGTTAGCTGCAGAAGCAGAGCATTGTAAGGTGGGTGTTTCAGCCAAATATTCTAATTTGAAAATCAAGGGATTTTGATGATATGTTGTGAAATCTTAGGTACCACCACATGATTTACTGAATAGTTTGTTGTAGTGTAAAATATGGGTAAATTGTAATGAATGGGCCAAACATTCAAAAACACTGATGTGGTCCTTTAAGATGTTAAGTCTAATTTACGCTTGGGCCGTAGCCTCTTTGTCTCTTGTGTCTCGTGAAGCTTCTCCGTCGGCCTGGTTGCAGCAGAAAAAAAAGCAGATAAAACCAGCGAGTGAAACAAACCACACTGTGTATGTTCTCTGTCTGGAGATGAATACGGTGTTAGAGGAGAGATGACATTCAGCTGTTTGTTTCACAGACTTGAACTGCCATTGTTGGATGCTGTCTGTGCCTCCTCAAAACAGTCTTTCATCAGCATGCACCTCCACTGTCTAGTTTATTCACTTCATTAGGAACCTGCCGATGCCAAGAGCTTGGCTGCTTCTTTTCAGGAATTGGTAATGACAAGTTAAATTTGTGCTTGTGTGGTTGCGGTAACGTGTGTACGCATGTGTGTGTGTTTGTGTGGTTGTGGATACATGCGATAGTTATGTGATATACTATATGTGATCCTTTCATATCTCAGTTAAGCCTGTGCCCCTGTTAGTCCTCCCCAGCCATGTTTAGTATTCAGAGAGCAGGCACTGCTGTAATCTGGATTCTAAGGCGGGTTGCTGGGGTTTTTGTTTGCTCTTATGGCCCTGATAATCTTGTTACACTGCTGTCAAGTGGAGCTGGCTCTCCCACCAGCCCTCAGCCCCCTTGTATGCCACCTCCAGCAGTAGCAACCCCCCACCCCCATCGCTCCCGCAGTCTACCACCATTTTGAGACAGCGGCTGATGGAGAAGCCTTGGATGTATCCTTGAAGAATCACCTCCTGAGCATCTTTATTCAGCCTCCCACCCCCACCTTGGGCGGTGAATGACAGTGATAAATATTCATCAGGGGACACAGTGCATGGATGCTACAGGGGAGCCTTGGTTCCCCCTCAACAAAGGGTCCCTTAGCTAATGGTGTCCATCCTTGGCAGCCCCCGTAGAGAGATCCTGTGAAGGGGATGAGATCATTAAAGCATGACATGGACTCAAGGCCGCACCCATCATGTCACATCAGTGTTTATCCCAGCAGATGGATTTTTTTCCCCCCTCAAGTCTCACCTAGGCCAACCCCACCTTCACCAGGTGCCCTCTATAGATTGAGATGAACACAGACAGCGTTTGAAGGTTGGCTGGATAATTCTCGTCGTGTTAGTTCAACTTCACAACTTCCTAATTGGCACCTTGGTCATGGTCCTTGCTGAGATCAGTATTTTTTTTCCCTCAACCTGTTCTTCTCAAGCTCCTCTAAATGTGTCGAGCGTGCATTTTTCACAAGGCTGTTCTCTCTCTGTCTCCCTCTCTCTCTCTTTCTGCCTCTCTCTCACTCTCCCCTCCCTCCCTTTCTCTGGGTGACCACACTCAGCGTTTTCTATTTCCTGTGGGTGTGATGTCTCCTCCACAAGCAATCAGCTCTGATTTGTCAGCGTTCTTCCAGGCGATTCATAAAAATTCAGCAAGCGCCTACAAAAGACGCCTGTGTCCCCACGCTCCCCACCTCCACTGCCCCTGTGCTCCAAGCTGCATTTTTCCCCTCTCTCTCCCTTCACTTGGCACAGACAAAAGACCTGAAATTGTTAATACATGTGTCCACTGCCTGTGCAAGGGATATGCTTGTGACCACTGTCCTCCGTTGCAACTGTTAAAAGGGTGAACTTGTCAAATCCAAGGGCACTCTTTGCTAGCTGTCACAGTCACAACAGAGCCAAGAGCCTGGAATCTCCCAATCACTTGCTTTTTCCCCTCAGCGTGAAAGATAAAAATATATGGTTAAATTGTAGGTGTGTTTTTCCTTTACGCGTGTGTCAGTGGATGTGTGCATGTGTGTGTGTCGTCTTTGTCTGTGCGAGGTATGATATGCCTGGTAGTGGAAGGGAGCAGCTGTGCATTGGACCTTGTCTGTGTTGTGCTGCCATGCCCTGTCATTGGTAGCCGTCTGTTGGCAGCGGCCTGTGCTGGAGGGGTGCAGACTGGGTGCATCCTCCTGCAGTGTCATATGGTGAGTTGTTGGCTTGCCAAGCCATTCTTACTATATTGTCCTGTACAGCTGTGTGGCATAATACGCCTCCTCAACCTGGACAATTTGCCATCTCTCTGCATTTCCAAGATTCCAATTGGTTTTTGAACAATGTTGGGTCTAGGCTACTTAGGGGAAATGATAGGCTTATATGAAATTTGGAAGCAGCAGCCTTTCTACTCTCATCCCAGTAGCTATTAGTGGAGTACTTTCCTGTCTATTTGTCCATTATCTGTGCATCATCAGGCGGACCATTATCCCATTATGTTTTGCATCTGTAGTCCAAATGCTTACTGGAAATGAGTCACCACAAAGGCTGGTGAAAGGTAGGTGTTACTATCAGTCAGCTATTCATAGCCAACCCAACTGGGATGAAAATATCACATTTAAAAAATCCTCTACAGAATGTGAAAGGCTTTTTAGATGGGCATCTGCAGCACAGAGAAACATGGCAGTTTTCGGAGGAGCCAGAGGACTTTTTCAAAAGGAAAGCATCAAGAATGCAAGTCACAATCTGACCTCATGTTATGTCCCCAGCCTGTGTGATAATGTCGTATTCAGGTCATTTTTAACAAGCGTCTGTCTCTCCCTGTTTGGCTCAGGTGACCGGTCCACCTGTAGCACCCTTTTGTTGCCATGGTAATGTCCTGGCCATCTTGGTGCACTTCAGAGCTACTACTCTTTTTTTTTTTTTTTTTTTTTTTTTTTTCCCCTCACTGAGCTTCTCTGCACACTTCGTATACACTCGATGACTAGCTTAGTGGACTCGAAGGCTGTAGACTGACAATGACAGTAGATCTTTTTAGGATTTTTTCCCCCCTTCTCCTGTTTTGATTCTAAAAAGTTGTAAAAGCCCACATGCATTTGTTTATGTACTCAGCATGCACACACACACATATACACACACTGCTGGTCTGTGTAAATCAGCTTACCGAGGCAATGTGTTGGCTGGGCTGGCTGTGGTGGGTGCCTGTGTCGCTGACGCAGCATTTGTTGAGTGTAGTGTAAAGCACCCAGGGCCACAACTGAACTGTTTGTGTTTGTGTGTGTGTGTGTGTGTGTGTGAGTGTGTGTGTGTGACTGTATGTATGTATGTAGGTATGTGTGTGTGTGTGTGTGCACCCACATGTATGTTTTTCATTCGTTTTTTTTTTTTTTTTTTTTTTTTTGACAGGGCTCACACTGTGGAAGATTCCCAGCTTCCCCTTTCCGTGTTAACACTGGCAGGCTTGCTTTCTTGCCTGTACAGTTGCTCTCGGTGTTCCCTCAGCACTGACATGACAGAATAAACTGCACTGTTGGGCTGTTATTCTGGATGTTGGGTTAGCCCGGACTCTGCAGTAATTATAGCCTATCCCTTTTCATTGATTTATGGGTTTATACAAACAGGCCAAATATAAACAGGTGTGACTGTCTCGACTTCATTGCTTATAAAGTATTGTACATAAAAGCCTGTTACTGTGCACCCTGCATACCTCTGTGAATTCATTTATTTGATTTGAGCTGGAACGAGGTGAGAAGAACTGTGTGTTTTGGGGGGGGCATTGAGGTATTCACTAATATGACAGGTTAGCTAATAGTCTAGGTACTGCTTTGCTAATGAGACTTGGTGTCTCTTCTACATCTAAAGTCCTTGACCCACTTTGTGCCTTTTGTACATTAAGGGCTTTGTCATGTTATAGCTTCCTTGTCAGAAGCATTTCATTGCTGTGTTTTTTATTCTCAGTGTGAAATCTCTTCTTAGCCTCCTAGTATTTGTGTTTCTATTCTGATGGGGAATTTTCTTACCCCCAGACCAGCCAGCGGCGCAGGTGGACACGGCTCTCGTGGCATGACTACCACAAACAAGGGAAACAAGGCCTTGAAGGTACATTGCTTGCATGACACAGAACCAAGTTTGCTTCTGCACTTACTTGGGAGAATTTCATATCTAGCTGTTGATTGTTAATGTTGATTGTTTATGTAAGCACATACACTAATGCCAGTTTGTGTATTCCCAGGTGAAGCGGGAGCCAGGGGAGAATGGCACCAGCCTGACAGATGATGAGCTGGTGACCATGTCAGTGCGGGAGCTGAACCAGCACCTACGAGGCCTGACAAAGGAGGAAATACTGCAGCTAAAGCAGCGGCGGCGCACCCTGAAGAACCGGGGCTACGCCGCCAGCTGTAGGGTGAAGCGAGTCACCCAGAAAGAGGAGCTGGAGAAGCAGAAGGCTCAGCTGCAACAGGAGGTGGACAAGCTGGCCACAGAGAATGCCAGCATGAAGGTGGAGCTGGATGCTCTGCGTTCTAAGTACGAGGCCCTCCAGAGCTTTGCCAGGACTGTGGCCCGCAGCCCCGTCACCTCAGCCAGGGGGCCCATGGCCTCGGTCATAGGGCCCCTCATCCCTGGCAAAGTGGCTGCCACCAGTGTCATCACCATCGTCAAATCCAAAACGGAGGCCAGGTCATAGTAGCAGAAAGTATGGCACAGCAAATTATCAGACTAAAATATCGTCAGTGCATCGTAACGGGGCACAGGATTAACTACCTGTCTCAATTCTCAGTTTTATCTCTTGACGTCTTGGCACCAACACTAACAGTTTGCTTGGCCAATTCGCTCTTTCACTCTAACTCAGCAGTCTGCACCTATAGAACAAAAGTGTTGTGAGCTAGGGCTGCACGATTAATTGTGTAGAACTGTGTCACATGATTTAGGTTTCCATAATTGTTCCTCATGGTTTTGAGAATATTGATTAAGATGAGAATAATTGTAACTGCAAGATCTTGCAAAATGATTGATCATTTTTGGCATAACTGTGCAGCCCTAGCTTACACACAGAATGTACATGAGCTTTATCTTTCACACCAGTTTTCATGAGATTTCACGTGAACCTAGAGGAATTGTTGATGCCCAATCGGTAGTTTTTGTGTTTGTGGCATCAAAGTCAAAGTGTTGATTGATAGGTTCTTGTTTTTGGATGTGGTATATGGTGTGTTTGTTGTTTGTCAGATATTGGCCTCTCACGTCTCTTCCGTCCTAAGAATCAATTTGTGTGCACTGTCTCACAGCTGATCGCAACCAATCAAATCACAAGCAGAAGGTATTACAACTTGCCCATTCCACTACATTGATTAACAAGAGAACCAGCACTTATCCCGCTGTGAAACCCTTTGCTTGTTATTATGCACTGACTTCAATTAGGACGAGTAACAAATGGTCTCTCTCCCTAGGTATGAATGCTACGGATGTCCTGAAAACAGCCTGACTAACCCAAAACTAGTAAATTAGTCCAATTTGTGATTTTGTTGGTTGTCTGTCAAGAATATAAACATGAAATAATGCTCCCAAATCCAGCATTCATCTCTGTTTATGCATCTGACAGGCTTTAATTAACTTGTCATTATCGATATGACTAGTAGATGCAATAATATACATATGCACTGAAAATACAAAGAGGTCTTGCATATTTATGGTAAGTGGAAATGTTTAAAATGATCAGCAGTTTTAAATGGTATTGTTCCAGAGCTGAGTGCCATTCCAATATGACAAGATTCTTCTCCAAAATCTGAATGTTATTACAGTAATATCCTCATTTTATGTGGGGACAGTGTAATCCGCAAACATTTTGAAACATAATTTTTGCTCATAGAGAAAATATGTTCCAATTGTTTTGTTTAATATATATATATATATATATATATATATATATATATATATATATATATATATATATATATATATATATATATATATATTGCATTTTTTGTAATTACTTGTTGACAGGGCAGCCAGATATTTCCAAAAGAAAATCTTTACACAAGCTTTACTGTTTGAATCGTTAAGGTGTAGAAATCTTTGTCTAACGTTGAGTTCTTGGTTTTTATTACTGCGTAGATTACCTTCCATTGTTTATAGAAATACAGAAAAAGAAAACATAAAAAAAAAAACCTGTGATATCTTTTTTGCAATTGTACCGAAAGTGGCTTACTATTGAAGTCTGATAGCTTTTTCTAGTGACTAGGCGCGTACTGTGGGGTAGCGCGTGATGTGATGTGTAAGTGACAAGTTGGCAGTGTTGTTCACTGTATAGATGTCAATGCTGTGCTATTTAAAACAAATCTGTAGAGCTAATCTAGGTGGTGTAAACAAGGTCAATTGTCTTTGTTCGTATTGGCATCTGTGATATCCTCCGCTTCCTTGGTGTTAGTTACAGATCATTTTGTCATCAAGAGTTTACCATATTGAGCCATGCAAGACAGAATTGGGTGAAATGACGTTTGGATATCTTACATAGTTGAACATTAAATGAAAGGATCTGTGATTGTCTGTAGCCTAAAGCCATATTCTCCATGGAGAATGTGACTAGTGGCCACCCTGGGTGCTGGATCCCCTCTAAATACTTTCTCTCAACCACATTTTATGGGGCAGCGTGGCTCAGGAGGTAGAGTGGTTCGTTAGGTAATCAGAGGGTTCCTGGTTCAATCCCTGACTCCTACAGAGAGCGTGTTGAAGTGTCCTTGAGCAAGACACTGAACCCCTAACCGCTCCTGATGGGCAGCTCGGCACTTGGCATGGTAGCCTCTGCCATCACTGTGTGAGTGTGTGTGAGTGTGAATGAGTGAATGTGAGGCAGACTTTGTAAATCGCTTTGAGTGGTCAGTAGACTAGAAAAGCGCTATAGAAATGCAGTCCATTTACCATTTACATTTTGGATGGCAGTTTTGACTTGACCTAAAAGTGGATCACTTTGTTCAGTGTAATCCATCGGAAGATGATTTAACAATCTGATGAAAGTTTTATTATAGTATTTGTTAAGGCCACTTAACTGGTCTGCTGATTATAAATCTTTACTCAGACAGTAATAAAAAAAACCCCACAAAGCCCCCGTTTTTTTACACAGTTATAGATTATGAAAACAAGAGGTTTTAAACATTTAAAGGACCATTTCACCTATTTCCAACCTTATCACTATGTCTTTCTGATAGTATCACATGCTTACATAAACCATTACTCTTGTCAGCACTCTCTTTATCTTGGAGCCTGGCACTATTCACCAGCCCAAATCCTAAACATGATGATACAGTCACATGTCCAGCACCAGTAAGAAAGACTACAGCTTTATTTTTCCTGATCTCAAAGTCTCGGTTTGATTTTTTTTTTCTTTTAAAGAAAATGAAAAAAGTCTTGGTATTGAAATTAATCTTTCTTGTGACTCAGTCTGTGACTACATCATCAGGTGCAGGGTACGGGGCAATGAATAGAGCCCTCCTGTAAGATACTACTAACACTGACAAGCATGGCGGTCTATTCAGGCAGGTAATGGATACAGATATTGTTGAAAATCAGCAAAGTGGTCCTTTAAACTTCTGCCATTTTTTTTCCAAACCTTGTTTAGAAATGTTGCAATTTCTCAAGGTTGTGACTCTAATTAAATGGGTCACACCAGTTAACTTCGGGTGGGTTGACAAAAGATAACAGCTGAAGGGTGCAGCATTACTTGTGTAAATTTACCACTTGTCTTCAGATTGTCAGGTTTAATGCGGTAGGGTTTGGCTGAGGGTACGTATGCACTAAGCTCCTGCTTGTTTTGCTCAGGACAAAACAGGTCACTCTAAAAATGAACAAGTCTTTCTAGAAGAGAAGCAGGGAGGTAGGGATGGCAGCTCTGTTCATTTTTTCATTTTTTCTTCTCTTTTTTTTTTATAATAAACATGCCAGAAAGGGCTTCAATCCACACTCAGAAAGAGACACAGCAAGACCACGTAGAATTACAATCAACAACGGCTGCCAGCAGCACTTCCTCTGTGCCAAGTGTCGCATCACTCTTCTGATCCTCTAAAAGGAATTTAACAGTGAAGCAGTTTTACACTTCAAGGTGAAGGTAGTTATGTAATGACATTAACACAGTACACTTCATCCAAATCTTATTCTCCTGCTGGTCAGACCATATTGGGCTGTCTAAGACAGTGAGGTATTTCATCTGAGATAAAAAGCATTTTGTGTACTGTCACTCTCGAAACTACACCTTGGCAAAACTCCATGCTGGAACAGGGTGCTGGTTATACTATATGTGTGCGAGTATCCTCACTTTGTCAACATGCTTAGCTATTTACATGGACTGGTTAACTGTGGGAAAAATATTTATCTGATTCTTGACATAGCCCAGTATTGATGTTGGCGTCCTTATTGCTGTGGCAGTCTTGTGGAGTGAATCTTTCTGTGTGAAGTGTCTTTAAGGTGTTCGAGTGGCACCGTCGACCAATCTCTCAATCTCCACTAGAGATTATTCTCTCACACACAAACACACAGGTGTATAGTATGTAGCTACAGTAGGTATTAATGAACATTGTGAAAAAGTGACCCTTAATATGCAACTCAGTGGAAAGGTGTGAAAGAGTAGATGTAAGAGTAATCTATATTGTCAAAGTGGCTATGGTCTGTTATTTAATAATTCTTGCTCCAGTGTTTTGTAATTTTCTTGTAAAATGTGTTTTTTTTGCCCTCAGATTTTAGACCCCCAAATGAAAGAGCAATTGGCCCTTGTTTATGGTGGCTAATAGGTTTTAGGTGTAATTGTGTAACGTTAACACATGGTACTCTCTGAAAGGATAGAAGGGACAGTTGCCCAAGGCCTCATTTGAGCCTTACACACTAAATAGTGTCTGGTCCTTAATAAGCTGTATTACCTGACCTATAAATTGGACTTTGAGATCCCATTGAAAGATATTTTTACTACATTAATGTGAGCTCATAAAGCTGAGGTTTGGTTTTGTGCATCTAGTGACAGGGATGCTACAATATATTCTATCACAAGGGCCACTTGCAATATCTTTTTTGTGTGTGTTTGGAAGATTGAAGTTCATCTGCTGCTACACCAGTCATTAGTGCTCTTTTTTTTTTGTTTTGTTTTGTTTTGTTTCTGAAACATCCTCCACAGCATTTCTGTTTTATTGTGTGTTGAGTGTGTATTTGAAATTGATCTTATCAACACTGTAATTTGTTCTGCAGATTTACTTTTCTTTTTTTTTTTTTTTTTTTACTTGGTTATGGCTTTTGTTTGTTTGTTTTTGTTTCGTTTACAAGCAATGTGTTAGAGAGGATAAATAACTTAACAGCACTTGTGTGGCAGTTGAATTTACTAGCTCTCAAGACATCGGCTTTTTTCATGAAATTATGCTTTGTAAACAGTTGACTGTGCAGGTTTTTCCTCTTACTCCATGGAGTGGGTCTGTGTTTCAAAGGTATCAAATCTGACTAAAGCGAGTAATACAAAGTTAATAATCAGTTTTGTTATTTTTCCGTATGGGTTGTAATAAAATATTGCAGTACTTTGTATGAAAACAGACAATAGTTAATTGTAACTATTTATAAATTAAATTATTGTACTTTTTGCAATCTGTAGATAAGTACTATGTATTCCTATACAGTAACAACTGTGGATTTAAACGTGATTCTCTGAGGTGTCTAAGTTATTGATGTATATATTGTATGTTTGTTGATACAGCTTACTTTATTTTCTATAAGACCAATAAAATTTTGAAAAAGGCTTATAAGCACTACTCTGTCTTTGGAGGCTTTCAACACGGTTGAAATTGGGTTTTGTCATATTCTGTGGCGTCATTGACCCAGTTTGATACTTGTAAAAATAAACTGGCGGGGAAGGCTTTTTTGCCGTCCAGGGTGGGTTTTAGAAGACGGCGATCATTTAGATGGCACGATTTCTTTTTCTGTGATCCAAAAAAAGCCGTCGGGCGACCCACTTTGGCTAACCTCAGCGGACATATTTTTGGCCCGACACGAGTAAAACATTAGAGTCATGAAGGATGTCTAGGTGTGCCTGTCCTAGATTAGGAGGAGTAGTGAGTTAGTCATCTCTGCTCCCTCTGGGGCTCCTGAGCCCCCTCTTGTCTCAGCGCACCTCATCAAACATCACCCTCCTCATGCAGCAGCGTTTCAACCCCAGCACACGTTCAAAACATCTCATGAGAACACACTGGGAGACAAAGAGACAGATGGCTCAAGACAAACCGCATCTCACCGCTCTGATGCAGGCCAAAACCCCCAGTGCCTGTGTACCATTTAAGTCTCCAGCCTCATACTGTTCTGGCTTTCTCTTGTGCACGGAGGGGGCTCCTGCAGGGCTCTGTGACCTGTGACTTAAAAGATGTTCCTCTCCCTCCTCGGATGCCTGCCCCAGACAACTGGATGGCCTCTGAAGAGTTGATTAATTCGGCGGGATGGGTTAAGGTGAGCTGGTGGGCAATCTAGGACAGCATTCTTCATCTTCACCCACTTCTGCAGCAGGTGCCTGCCCCACTTCTCCGACCACAGCCCCACTGTACAATTAATGTTACCATCCCCATCAGTGAGGCCAGCCGTTCATTTGCCATGCCTGCCTCTGCCAAAGCTTGGCACGGGCCTGCTTCACCCTGCAAATGTCACCGTGGCAGAGGACGTGTCTATTTATGCGACTTGCGTGAGGATATTACATTGATCAAGAGGTGTAATAATCTCTGTCATTGCTATTATTTAAAGGCTGCAGTGGTGCGTATGAAGCAGCTGGCACATCAGGCAGCAACACAAACGCTGAGGCTATTTTAAACATGTCAGACATGATGATTTCATTGCAGAGCCTGTGGCAGCTCAGCAATAATAGAGAGCCTGATAGTGAGTAGGTCTCCAGATGTGGGACAATAAAGACAGCGTTATAGAGATACCTATGCAATATTATTGTCTGTGAGGAGTTCATCTTACAATGCCCGCGTTGCAATATGTAGAGGTGGGGCTCCCTCTGCTGGCGGTTTAGTGTAAAGACTCAAACTGTCTTTTATTGTATAGGTATGATGTGATTTACCAAGGGTTTTCCACAAGATGACGCCATACTGACCTTCAGGTTAAGGAGTCCTCATGCAGCCCAAAATTTCACATGGTGGTACCACTCAAGGTGGCAAATACTACTTTTTTTTTTTTTTTTTTTTTTTTTTAAAGATCCATGTGTGTAGATGATATTGTGGTATGATAAACATTCCTATGTGGCAGATTTGTCACAGTCAGCCCATGAAGTAAACCACATCATATTTCAGACGCTGGTGCATATCCTGGTTTAGGCTCATGGTTGAAACATTTATTAGTGTTTTATAATATTGTGTTTGGTATCGTGTTAGAGGGTGCCTTCTTTGCTCTCATTCAAGCTAATTTTTGTCTAAACTATACTTTCTTTTAGCCCTGTGGCATCTATATGAATATCAGAGACACCAAACTGAAAAACTGCAATACTCACAGGACTCCAAAGATTCGTGAAATACCCATACTGTTTCATTGTGAGAGATGACTGGGCCTTAAATTAGAAGAATGACTTATGAAGAAATCTCTCTCATATGGTCTTTGTAGAGTCCAGAGGAATAGCTCAAAAGAGTCAAATTTGTCCACTTTGTGATAGAAGTGTAAACACTGCATACTTTTATGATTATTTTGCAATTAAGCAAAGGCACAGGGGGCACTGCAGCCTCAAAAATTGGAGCTTAAACTGTTAATCTTGATCTAGCCAATCAATTTATACCCAAATCATGTCCCTGTGTGGCTGGTAAATTTGTTTAATTTCCAATACAAACAAACCAACCAACCAACAAGCATAGGAAATCAGATTTTCTTTATGCTTCTTCACATTTGGAAATAATAATGATAAAAAAAAAAAAAAAAAAGTAGGTGTAATCCAATGACATACTCCAAAAAGATTTGGTTTAACATGCATTTCTGCCACAGTCCTGTCATTTCTGTGGTTGCTTTGGTTTTTCTCTGTTTTTCTTTGTGTTTGTTTACTCTGTGTAGCCCACAGTCTGTGTTCCTGTAGTTCATTCCAGCTTGTTCCATCCCCCAGCACACCAGCCCTGCTTTAGTCTCCTCAGCTCTGCCCCTTGAACCTGGCCCACAACTCCTTGCTTCCGCCACTCACAGTTGCACCTACTTGCTGCACCAATACTTAAGTTAATATCAATAGTTAATATTATTCATTCGTAAGATAGTTAAATCATCTTAAAATCTTATCCTAAGTGTGTTCCAATCATTTTAGAAAATGATTGGCCAATTCAAGAAGAACAGTTTAAGCTACAAATTGTGGACCTTTGCATAATTGTAAGAAATTGTAAAAATATGCCAGTATTTACACTTCTATCACAAAGTGGACAAATTTGGCCCTTTTTTGAGCTATTAAAATGGACTAAAGACATGGGAGAGATTTCTGCCAAAGTCATTCTTCTAATTTAAGGCCCACAATCACCTTTCACAATAAAATAGTATGGGTATATTGCACAGTCCCTGAATCCTTTGATTACTGTAAGTATTCCAGTGGTTGAGTTTTGTGTTTTTGATGTTCTTTGCCACAGGGTTAAATATATATATATATATATATATATATATATATATATATATATATATATATATATATATATAGTTTAGGCGAAAATTATAGGGGAAATGTGTGTCACTGACGGTTTAAAAGTTTAAGTGACACCTAGCTTACGTGAACGCTAAGAAGGTCCCCTCTAAAATGATACCCAGCACAATATCATAAAACACTGATAAATGTCCTGACCATGAGCCTAAACCACAATATGCACTATAGCGTCTAAAATGTGATTTATAGGTGGATAACTTCATGCGCTGGTTACTGTGACAAATCTGGCACGTAGGAATGCTTATCATACTACAGCATCATCTATACTTTTCCAAAATAATATTTGCCACCTTGAGTGGTAGCCCTACTGGCACCATGGACTATTATGATGATTATAATGGATACAAAATTATATTATTAAAATCACTAGGCTATGTAGTTTTGTATAAACTGGTAGCTTGTTTTTAGGACAGAAATCACACATTTCATGTTTTATTCAAACCCATGCCATTCTTAAAAAAACAAACAAACAAACAAACAAAAAACAAACAAACAAAGCAAACAAAAAACAAACAAACAAACAAACAAACAAAAAAACAAAACAAAACAAAACAAAAAAACTGTCACCTCTGTAACATTTCTATTATTATAGCCACCATTTAATTGTTCTCTGTGGTACTCAAAAGTGAGTTAAGGACCATAATATACATAACAGTATTTCCACCAAGTCCAGTAATATTCTTAAAATAATTTACAATTTTGCTAGGATCTTTATACCGTGGAGTGGGCCTATCTATCCCTGCAAAATTTACAATAGGATTGTCGTGTGTCTTTTTAAATTTACATATAGGTAATTACATTTAATGTCACAATGATAATGAAGGCATATCCTAGTTCTACCTCAATTCTTGTTAGCATTTTGTAATTTACTGCCACGGGACTGAGAAAAAACAATATGGTTATTTATATTTCAAAATATACAAAAAAATTGACAAAATCTGCAGCCCTACATGTTATATAGGGGCTTCTTATTTGAGGGGACAACTCAAATACTACCACCACCACTACTACTACTACTACTACTGATGATGATGATGATGATGATGATGATGATGATGATGATAATAATAATAATAATAATAATAATAATAATAATAACAACAACAATAACAATATAATAATAATAATAATAATAATAATAATAATAACTGCTATTTTTATTATTATAGGATGCGCAAGAGAAAAATATAGATAAAGGCTGTTTTGAATGCTCAATATGTCTGTACAAATATAGTTTGTGCATTCTTTGCATATTTCAAACAATGAATATTCTGCAACATATGCGAAACGCTATTTTGCCGAATGGGGACAAATAAGATTGCAGTAAATAGAGGTCAGAGTTAAAGACTGTCCTTGGATGATCACCGACTGGCTCGCAATCAAAGGCAGCCATGGCGAATAGCCTGGTATTTCTACGTGAATCCACATATCACAAATTATCACATGACAGTGGAAAAAAACGCCGTTGTTATGTAACAACATGTCGGCCTAGCACCGGCACTCATCGTACGATGTGTTCAATGTCAAACCAGCCAGAACAACCGCTGAATGCCGGCTAGGAACTTTCAAAATAAAAGTCCCAGCAACAAAAATGTGTTGCACCGTGTCTTACGATTAAAGACCCTCTATTTCCGGTCTCGTGCCGTCTGTCTTTAGGCGGCTTGACGCAGCACGACTCACCGCCGTGACGCGCTCCGTCGCCGGTAGAGGAGGCGTTGGCGCACCCCACTGCCGCTGCTGCTGCTGCTGAGAAGCGTCACTCCACACGCACCGGCTGTCCTGCACGCAAAGGGGCACACGCAACTGACACAGCCCGCTTCAGTATCCAGTGTCGAGGGATTCGGGTGTCTTGTGTTTAGTGAAGTTGTTCCCGTGTAGAATAATCGCCAACTGTCGTCTCGTCGTGCACAAAAATGATCAAGAACGGGCACCACCACCACCAGATGAACACAGCAGCCGGGAAAGACGCAGGGACGATCCCCGGCACTGCAGCGTGCAGCCCGGAGAAGAGGAGGCGAAGCATCCGGGTGTGGTGTGATGGATGGTGAGTTGCCTTAACGGGAATCGTGATGAATGGTCGAGTATGTCACGAAGATGCTGCAACATTGTCCGTAATGTGAATGAATAAATATGTCAAGCTGTCACCTAGCCTCGGCACAGGCCTCTACTCCAGCTTATAGGCTCTGAGAGAGAGAGGGAGAGCTCTCATAATAATGACTTAGGCTAGAGCAAGCGTCTGCCACATCATGTAATAACCCAACACAGACCAGTACAAAGAATTTCCCAGTAGAAATGTCAGGTTTGACTGTTTATATTAGATCTTCTCACGTGGCATACACACACCTGTCCTGACCACTGAGGCTGTCAGTGGCCTGACATGACCACTGCACCTCAGGACAGGTCCAGGCCAGAGCTGCAAGCTACTTCTGAGATATTAAGTGACAGAGTATTAGTGTAAGCATACCAACCTCCACCAAGGCATTTATTCCTTTTCACTCGAGGCGTGCCTTGACATAATGTGATAATGGAAGATTTAACTTGATCTTTCCTGTTGCTAAATACACAATGACTGATCCCTTTATGTACAAGGTGATGCCTTAACATGACCAGCCCTAAAGATACTCTAATATGATTTACTTCCACTCACACAAACTTCTTTGTGCATTTCAGGCTTAGCTAAAGTCAGCCACCTCATGCCATAGATTTAAAGAAAAAAAAAATCTAAATGTAAGTGTAAGTTAATCTTACCCTAGAGAGATGGCAATCGCAATTAACTTAAACCATTATAGCTGATAAGCTGTCAACGCCTTTTATGATCTCTTTTGTCATTTTTGTTAATTGAAAAAAGTGAAAAAAAAAAAAAAGCATTCCTCATAAACACATGAATGCTGAGTACTTATAATAAATACTTACAATAACATGAATGGGCAATAGTCCTGTCAAGGGAAACAAATCAACAGATCACAAGCAAATATGAAATGGATACCTTTTGGATAATTCCGGTTTCCGAAAGGCGTCCAGGTATTCAAACCTACACCTTGAGAGTTAAAGACGGAAGTAATAAACCCACTAAGATGTAAAGAGGTAAAGGTAAATGGGCAACAAGTACAGGTTATACAGGCATGACTTGCTTAAAGTATAGCACTGACCTCCGTGACGCAGATAAAAAATGAGTCTTAATCTTGTTTTATCCTGAGTTTATCTAGTATGCAACAAGACCGTAATTATCACACATTACTAGGCCTTTCCTGTGGCAGCATTGATTATGACTCCAGCCTCTCTAAAGACAAGGAGCCTCTTTCAATATTATTTCACTGTGACATGCCCAGACACACATAACTACTCTGAGGATGGATGCTCTCTCAGTTTATTTAAGGTCATCTGAGGAATAACAGAATACTTTTACTGCAGTTTGTTCTGGTGTGAACAACCATCACGCTGAAGAGGATGTTTTAGATATACAAGGTTCAGGTTAGGGCTGAACAATTAATCAAAATATTATCTAAACTGCAATATGGTCAAGTGTAATATTCAAGTCACCAGATCTCTATTATAAATGAAACAGTGTGGTGCTACAGATATGCCCTGACCTACAAATCATACTCTTCAAATGTAAGAAAGCATGTTTGTTTGGCACAGACCCCAGCAAAAATCACACCATCATCATTTTGACAACGTTTTCAGTGAAAATTAAAAATATGATGCAGTTTGTTCTGGTGTGAACAACCATCACACTGAAGAGGATGTTTTAGATATACAAGGTTCAGGTTAGGGCTGAACAATTAATCAAAATATTATCTAAACTGCAATATGGTCAAGTGTAATATTCAAGTCACCAGATCTCCATTATAAATGAAACAGTGTGGTGCTACAGATATGCCCTGATCTACAAATCATACTCTTCAAATGTAAGAAAGCATGTTTGTTTGGCACAGACCCCAGCAAAAATCACACCATCATCATTTTGACAACATTTTCAGTGAAAATTAAAAATATGATGCAAAAATGATCATTCCTACTAAAACTGTGAATCATATTGCAATCTTCATATCTGTGAAAGTAATTGTAATATGTTGTATTTTTTATTTTATTTTAGTTTTTACCATATTGTTCAGCCCTAGCTCATGGGGCGCTAAATCACAAACTGACCTGCCAATTTGTATGGATGCAAAAAATCTGATACTCATACTTGCATAGTCAGGTTTTAGGTGTCACATTCAGGAATAAATATAGTCCAGTAATCTGGCTACCACTAAGATGTATGCATGCAAAATGTGTACTATTATCTATATGGCAGAGCAATACTATGCACTAGACTCAAATTTATTCAACATGTGACCTTGTGAGTACTGTTAGGAAGCGATAGTGGCACCTCTTCAAACGTTATCTCTTCTTTAACGGTGATGTAATGGAATAAGCTACTAGAGATGTGTCTGACTGACACAAACATATTTCATTTATGCATAAACGTAGTGTTGGATGATGTCCAATCCAAAACAGCTGATGGATTGTCAGATCACCAAAACAGGACTGGGAAGGGCAAGCCCAGCGATGGAAAACACCTGTGCTCATGTCAATCAGCACAAGAACAAACAGAAAAGCGAGGCTGAACAATTAAAAAGACTTTTTAGCTTTTTGGTTCTTCTTCTGCAGCTTTATGTCTTCAGAGTGCTTACTTCTATTCCAGAAAATATGGTTTGCTGCAGCCAGGATGTTTCTGCAAAATCAGAAAAAAAAGAAATAAACCAACAACAACAACAAAAACAAACAACTTTGGAGAGTATGCTAAAGACTACACATTGTTGATTTGTAATAAAACAGGAAACTCCAGTTTTTGTCTCACTTGAAGATGGCATTTGAACTGACGTGCAGCTCAGTGGCTTGAGAAATTTCTCTAACCTCTAAGACTTATGACATTTTTCAGAGACCCATTGGATAATGTCAAAATGCACTGTCATCGAGCTAAAAGCAAGTTTTGTTTACTTGGCTCCTGACACATTAACGTTTTGCAGATGCCCAGTTTTCACCTGACAGCTGCGATTTGTCTATTGTTCATGTTTTGAGCCACGTGGGCCAACACTTAATTGTAGGCCATATGTCTTATGATGGGCAAGTGTCCTGACGTTTGTCTAAATGCAGTTAATGCTGAACAGGTTTCACTGACTAGTCTGGGTGGAGTTACAGATGTGAGATTAATTTGAGGCCACATACACAGACATGTGATGCTCCATGCTGTAATACCACAGTCCATTCAACAATCTTGGCATTCACAGACTCCATACTACGGTGAGACACAGAATGTATGCTGTAGCTTGCTCAACATAACACAATAAGAAAATAACCTTCCATTTTGTCTAAATTTTACTTGGCATGGACAAACCAACTTTTGGCCATTAGAAAGGCTGAAATTGAACCTGCTAATTGCACTTGATGCCGCAGATGCCTCTGTCATGAGAAGCACCGAGCCCTCCTGGGCCAAGTCGAGCTTCATGAGGGCAAAAAAAATGCTTTGAATTTCTGTGTATGAAGACCAGGATTATAGTGGCTTTCTCTTGTAGAATTCCGGCCATTTAGGTGTGGCCGCCCACTCGTGGTTTGATGGAATGTTGCAGAATATTTGGGATGCCAGAATATTAACCGGTGGGGTGAGCTCGCAAAGAGAGCCAATGTCAGCAGAGCTCATGTCATTAACCTCTCTAACCCCTCTGGCCCACACCTGCCACGGCCACTGCGGCTTGTGCAACCATGCTTGTCACTGAGCACATTGTCTCCTGCAGCCCTACTGGACATTGCCATATTCTTATTGGCATCTAGCACTGTCAGCAGCATGATGGAGGGCAAACGGGGGAAATTCCAAGAAAAGAGCACAGTGTCCAGTGACTTTGTCTGTTGGGACATCTTAGACTCCTTGCACAAAGAGACATTCAGTTGTTATTGGTTACCCGGACATGAGCTTACAGGGGTTAAGGATCAGTTTAGTGACAAGCATCATCAAGGAGGTGTGTAAAGTCCACCTCCACTATCTATCAGCTGAGGCGGGGTGCACAGATAAGCCTGTACACATACAAATTTAAGCCTGAGGTAATGATTTTATTGACTCATTCTAGATCATAATTGATCATAAAATAGTTAATGAACAATAAATCATTAACAGAGCAGCAAGAATAATATCTTAACTGGTTCTTCCATTGTACTCTCTCAATGCCCTGTTCCCTCTTTGGTGCTATCCTTGAGAAGCTCAGGTGCTGTTTGGGTGTCTGTTAACAGGCCACACTAGTTAATATTTCATCACCTGACTGTGATCCTCTCATGATCCATCCTGCTAAAAAATACAACAGGAATACAGTCACCCATTGGGCACCAAGCTCGTGCTCCTGGGTTACAAATCTATCCAAGAGCAGAAAGAGACAAACACCCAAAGGCTGCCTCCGGGTCTTATGTAACCCTCTGGGAGTCTCAGAGTTTTCCCTTCCTCTTGAGTCACCTCCAAATGGCCCCCTTGCATGCCTCTGGCCCTGTACCATCTCTAGAGCGGCTGCACACGTGGATTCCATTTCAACTCCAATTAACAGCACAAGACATGCACAAAAATCTCGCTCTCTCGTGAGTTGCCTCTAAATGAAACCGTCCTCTGAGGTTCACGCTAGTATGTTTGTGTAAAGTGGTGGGGAAGGATGAACTGGAATCACATAGGCAGATTCCTACAGAGTGATAGTAGATAATCTTGTTTATTTAAGACCTACAGTGCTGGAGGGAATTTCAGTTCACTCAAGGGCAATCCAGTCTGCATGCAGCCTGTGTATAGTGACACCGCGGCAAGGCACAGATGCTGTCTTTCATTAGCATACCCTGGGGCCAACAGCAAACGTGGGATTCTGTTACTGTTTTGGCCATGTACGTAGCTCTGGCAGTGCCCATCTGTTTTCTTATTGATTTTTGAGGGTGCTGTTCATAGAGTTATTCCACACCATACTCCTGCGAATGCTGATGTGCAGTGTAGTATGCTAAATTGGACTCTTGTCAATTTTCATGGTAGCTTTGTATCTTCTCTCTCCTGTTATTTAATAAGTAAGCTATGAACAAATAAAAAAAATCCTCAAAATTTTCTGTTTACTTATGTTAGTGGATGGATTCGTGCAGTGCGTCTATAATCAAACCCTAATAAAGTCTGCATTTTTAATATTACTGCATTCACTTTGAGCCACGTGAGCCTATTCTGCTATTTTGCATGCACATGAGATATCATTACCATGCTTAAAATGGAACAGAAAGAAAAATTATCCGACTTTCAGCAGTAACAGTGATGGAAGGCTAATGTCCATCTGTTCTCTATCACTATGCTAGATTACATGTTACTATCTCAGTTCCAATCTGTGCTAATCTAATTATCTGCAGATGGTGCGCTAGCCTGTGTGGCAGAGGGAACACATTGACTTTCTTGTGTTGAAATTTCCATCAGATGTAACAGTGTATGAATATCTATCTTATTACATGACGTGTTTGGCTCATAGCATTGATTGCAATGCTTTATTTGAATGTTTTTGTGTTTTTCTAGAGGGTGGTTTATGTGAACGGGCCTGAATTAAGTTGCATTGTTTCTCCTGCCCCTTTGGTTGACTGGATGTTTCTTCTTCTCTTCTTTTTTTCTGTCCCAGCTATGACATGGTCCATTATGGTCACTCCAACCAGCTGCGACAGGCCAAGGCCATGGGAGATTACCTCATCGTTGGAGTACACACAGACAGTAAGGGCCAGTAAGAGTCCCTGAATTAGAAGAGTCCACAGCTGGTTGCTTTCACATAAATATTGTTGCACCTTCACATGACACCCAAAACTAAATGTGTAACAGACTCAACCTAAAATTCAGACCCCTATCACAGATTCTGAACCCTGTCTAATGCTCTCAGGATCCTCTGCCACTATCACACTCTCTTTCTCTCTTTCTTTCCCTTAGTTCCTCAGCCCTTAAGCACCCTATCTAAAATCGAACTCCATCTCTCTTCCTTCACCTCTAAAGACCTTTGATTATCTACTTCACTGCTTTCATCCCCAAGCCTTTGCCTCCATTTCCTCCTGATATTCCCTTTTTCCTAAACCATCCATGTTTCCAGCCCGAGGCTCCTGGCTCTGGGGAGATGCCAGGCTGCCAGCCTCTGTTTATTCTCCTCAGTCCCATGATCAACAGCCAGGCACCAGCTGTGTGCTGTAAGTTTAGAGGGGTTGTTGTAACAGTAGTGCAGGAACCCAGTTGACCGTGCACACCACACTCCCTCGCTGTCCTATGGCACACTGGGGCATCTTGATATTGTGGCAGGGGGTGGTGCAAGTGTTTATGATAATGCAGAACAGCATTATTCAGGCTTAGACACTACACAGTCAGAGCCAGTTCAGATAGCAACAACCTTCCCCCTGAAGTGATAATGAGCTATCTCAGTGACAGTAGTGATACTGCAGTCATGTACTATGAAACAGCTTATTTGAATGTATTTTCATGGTGGTTTCTTTGCCTATATTATGCTTTGCGTTTTCAAAGTTCTTGGTGAATGTCAACAATATTGTCTTTTTTTTTTTTTTTTTTTTTTTACAAGGTGAGATAGCAAAGCACAAGGGTCCGCCAGTCTTCACTCAGGAAGAAAGGTACAAGATGGTGCGTGCCATAAAATGGGTGGATGAGATAGTGGAGGGAGCACCGTATGTCACCACCCTGGAGACTCTAGACAAGTACAGCTGTGACTTCTGTGTACATGGAGGTACCCATAACAACAGCTTGTCCTTATATGTGGGCACATATGGATGACAAGTCACAGAAAATGTTTTATGGGCCTTTAAGCATAATGCTGTATCAGAGATTTTGGACTATTCATTGCAGGATATGATATAGTGTACATTTTCTCTGGATACAGTGTAATATACTGTATGTGCTGTCATTTCAGATGATATAACGCTAACAGTGGATGGAAAGGACACATATGAAGAGGTGAAGAAGTCAGGACGATACAGGTGAGATCTACATTTAAAATCTATTGAAGACAATGCAGCAATAATTGGATGTATATGGTCTATTCAGTGGCAATGGATTGAGTTTTTCATATTATTACAGGGAATGTAAGAGAACCCAGGGAGTTTCTACCACAGACCTGGTCGGCAGGATGCTACTCATGACCAAAGCGCACCACAGCAACATTGTGAGCACAGCCTTGTCCTTCCTCCACGTGCTCAATTCACCATGCAAGAGGATAAAGTCCTCAAGGCTAATTAGCATCTCTCCTCTCTTCTCTTTAGGACAGTTCAGACTATCAGCAGCACACAGACAACTTTGGAAAGGTAGGTCCATGGTGACATATGTCCACTAATTTTAATGTTCTCTGTCATTACCAAGTCAATTTTAAACCCTCAAATTGTGCCCACTTGAAGCAGCTTACTGCCAAACTGGGGTTTATTTGGGACCAAATCCTTGGCTTTGTCCGCCTGTTTTGTCATTCGAGTTGCCAGAGTTGCTGTTAGGGCCAGATGCCAACCATCTCCAAACAAAGGCCTTTACTGTGGGCCCACTTTATAATCAAACTTGTGGGTCTGGCCAGTAAACAGTGAATGCCACCTCTGTTCCTAGATGGGGAAACTAACTCTGGGTCAACATGCTGTGGTTTTAAATAGTGCTAAAAAAAAAAAAAAAAAAAGAAAGAGGACCCATTTTCACATTTCAGTGTCTTAAGACTGGAAAAATAATGCTGTGAATTTGGCTAGTGCTGAATAAATGCCCTGGAGAAATGTGGCCCAGCTCTGAGTTAGCCATTGATCTTCTGATCACCATAGGGATCATTACTCCTCACACCATGGGGTGGTGCTGTTGCAGCAGAGGTATTCATTTTGGTGGTGGGAACATGATGCAGCTATGACAACTACAGCGAAGAGCTGTGGCTCTTGATCATTGCTTGTTGTGTCACTCTGTGCTTATTTACTGTTATGTATTATGGGGGGTTGCGTCATCAGAAGGGCCACAGTCCGTGGACAGGGGTATCTCAGTTCCTGCAGACATCCCAGAAGATCATCCAGTTTGCCTCAGGCCAGGAGCCTCAGCCCGGAGACACTATCATCTATGTGGCAGGAGCCTTTGACCTCTTCCGTATCCTCTCATAACCACACTACACAATCAATAGCATTTCTGACTGCACACCGTGAAAATTTTCTACCAAATATTCAGCTGTTATAAACTGTATCTTGTCCCTTAACCAGCCTACTTTCAGACATTGGCCATGTGGACTTCCTGGAAGCAGTGCATAAGCTCGCAGAAAAGCCATATATTATAGTGGGGTTGCACTTTGACCAGGTGAGTCCCATTCCAATTGTCTTTTCTCCTGTCACCCGAGTGACATAACTACTGTCTCCCTGAATCCTGTGCCAGCATTTTGCCAAGCATTTGTACTTTGTGTTTTTCAGGAGGTGAATCGCTACAAAGGGAAAAATTACCCCATCATGAATGTCCATGAAAGAACACTCAGTGTCCTGGCTTGTCGAGTGTGTTCTCTCTCTTTTCTCCATGAACACAGTGCACCACATGTATTTTTGGCAAGTAGAAATATAAAACTCAAAACATCTAACTGATTTTTTTCATGTGTTTCTTTTTTTCACAGTATGTGTCTGAAGTGGTGATTGGTGCACCTTTTGCAGTCACAAAAGATTTACTCGACCATTTCAAGGTAAACTGAGACAATACACTTACCTCCCTGCAATGGAAAGCGATGTTCTCAACAATCCAGAATTAAAATAATACTGAATCATCTAAGCACAGCTTTGACTTTACAGGTGGATCTTGTATGCCATGGAAAGACAGAGATATACCCTGACAAGGATGGATCTGACCCCTATGCTGTAAGAACCCAAACATTTTAACATCATACAGTTACTGAGAGAAAAATATTTCGAATAGAATAATGAGGAGTTGATTCCTCATATCCAGGAGCCCAGGAGGAAGGGTATCCTGCGTACTGTTGACAGTGGGAACAGTCTCACTACGGATGCCATTGTGCAAAGGATAATCAAAAACAGGTAACAAGTCCCAATTTCTTGTCCACCTCAAGCAAAGTCCAGAAAGACAGGGGCTGAGTAAAAGGCCAAATTTACATTGCATCCAATGGGCGGCTCTGTCGATTGTATAGTCACTAAAGCTTACTGTATACTTTTTCTAACTTTTACTAACTTTTGTATGACCTAGGTTGCTGTTTGAAGCAAGGAACCAGAAGAAAGAGGCCAAAGAGATTGCAGTGATCCAGGCCATGAAGCGACAAGAGGAGGAAAAGACTAAAGAAAGAGCCCAGGCTGTACTGTAGGGAGGCCCCAGATAAATATCATAAGTGTAGTGTCAACAGACATTGACGAATCCAATCCATCTAAACTCCCACACAGTAAAATCCTCCTCATGAGTGTTGTGGCACTCTCCACACACTGTCCTTACTGTCAGCAGTCCTGAAAGCAACCCTTTTGTTGTAAGAGGGTGGCTTAGTTCTGCTGTGGGATCATCAGGTATATGTGTGGGCAAGGATGACTTTAACATGCTGCATATATGCAAATACATGTCATTCCAATCTGTGTCATTGAACAAATCAACCATACAGACATCTAGCTGTCCACGCAGTTATGGAAAGCTCAATCATACGCCCAGACTGTAGAAGATATTTCCATGTCTTCAACTTCAACCATGTTTATTTTGTGTCTTTAGACATTGTTCACTCCTCAAGTACTTTTACTTATTTGCCTTCAAAATTGTACAATTCATGTCATGGTTATTTTTATTTTATTTTATTTTTTTTTTTATCATGGGATTGGATATATGAGAGGCAAAAGGGGGAAACCTGAGATGTTGGACAAGACATGGAACCGTTGGTGACCAATGAAGAGATAATTTGCCCTCATGTGATGATGGCTGAACAGCAAACTTTTTGTCATTTCCTGGGGGTTGTTGCTGCTTTCTGCTCAGCAATGGGCTTGGCCCCTCAACACACTGTCAGTCCAATTAATCTATGTATATATGTACTGTATGTATCTATTATAAATTAATAACAGGCTCTCTGGAAGATGTTGAAACCACCGGAGAATTGGGGGTGAAAACTTCCCTGAAAGCCTTCCATCGGCTGAGTTCTCAGGAGAAGCTGAGGGTATATATAGTGAGATAGGCCTGCTTCAGTAAATGTTATTATTATCTTTTTTATTTTACCAGAAGCTAATCACAGCTTCTGTAATATAGCCCCAGCAGCTATTCTCTGCTTCTAACTGGAGTATTTCAGCCTTTGGAAGTGAAAAAAAGTGTTGAGTATTTGATGGGCCAACTTATGGGACCTCATGTACATACCAGACTTTGCTCCAGAATGCACTGACTGTAAACTGTTGAGACTCATCAGAACTGCTCTGTTTTATAGATGGAGCAGTTTTTTAACTCAAAAAAAAAAAAAAGAAAAAAGAAAAAAAATGCACATGATCAAGACCTGCACACCTGGCCTTTTGAGTGCAATTGTTTCTTCTTTTTTTATTTTTTAAACAAGCACTCCTTAAACTTATTCTAGCATAGAGCACTATAGAGGTTTATCAGAATGTTTTTAACATTTATTGTAGAGTAGAGAACTATGGAAGATGTTCAGTGTTGTTGACTTGCTCATGACGTAGGCCTCTTACTGTCATTTTTGAGCCCTGAATAAGTTAAAATCTATCTAATATTATATTTTTTTGTAGATGTATATCTTACAGACCTCCTCTCCATTAACTCTGGTTGGTTTCATATTGTTTCAAAAGCAAAATAATATGTCTGTATGTCCAGTTGGAATGTACTCAGTGTAGGCTATACTCTATATGTTATTGACAACTCCCAATTGACAAATACTGTAGAAATCATTCAGCCTACAGAATAATATTGCTGACAATAACAACAACTTCATCTGGAAAGCTGTGTTTGTCATCTTGTTTTAACAAAAATAGAAAATGCTGCCTTGATGTCAGAGAGCTGCCATGCCTGATTTATTTACTCACATATAGTTGAGGTAAGTGAGCTGGCTGCACATAAGCCACATAAAAAAAAAAAAAGGGTAAGGTAATGAAGCTGGACACAAAAGTGACCTTTGATCACTGGAGATGATCTTAATTTTGCAACATGAATCACTCACACTGAGAGGTTGGTAAATGTCAGACCATTAAGATTGGAATATTTAGCTGCTGATCTGTCCCCAACAAGGTCCTGCATGCTCGCCAAAGAGACTTGTGGAAAAGCTAATATGCATTGGTGTCCTATTTTTTTTTTTTTTTTTTTTTTTTTTAACATAAAGCCAAATAAGATCATGTTAAATTTGAAAACACTGCCTACTTATATGATTCTTGATGGCATCTCACTGATATAATTTCTAACGCCTTGCCACCTGAAGCGCTAACTTTCACTGCAGGTGAGTATGCAAACTATGATCTGTAATAGCCACCTGAGGTCATATGGGGAAACTAAGGATAACGTGGAGCAACCCAAAGGCCCCTGGTATATCTGAGATTAAAAAAAAAAAAAAAAAAAAAAAAAACTCATGGCTTGCACTTTGTTGCCTATAGTCATTACCAACCCTCCCTCTTCTCTGTTCATCTTTCTTCCAAAAGATAACTGCACCAAAAACAAGCCAAAAACAAAACAAGGCTCTTGCCAGATGCGGTTTCTTTGCATTGCTGAGGGATTAATGCTTACAAATTTGTGCTCCCTTAACAATTTCAAATATTTAAGGATGAATCCCAGCATGAAGCAAGAAGCACAAAGTTTTACTACAGGGTGAAAAATACTGCTATGAATCAATGATCCATCCGGACCATGCAGGACATTTCACCTCTGCTTTGGGGTCAAAATTAACTTTTATTGGGCAACAGTCATCCTGATATATGGTATACTTTTGTGTCTGAGTCTCACTGAATTTTTGGTAGCCCAGATATAGGCCAATATGACAATTGGTGATTTATTCTACGTCACCAGCTATTGGAGCTTGCGTGCGTGCGTGCGTGCGTGAAGGCATCACATACATGTCAGCGACAGGCCTGCATCTACCCGTTCAACAGGTCATTGATCAGGAACACCATAACACCATTAATTAAAAATAATAATAATAATAAAAATAAATAAATAAAAATACATTAATCTGTTTAACAGCTTCGGTTTCAGTCAGTGTTTGCTTTAATAATCCCACTAAGTATGTTTTTAACACACACACACACACACACACACACACACACACACACACACACACACACACACACACACACACACACACACACACACACACACACACGCAAACATTGACCGGAAGTCGTTTGGATTCAACCTGGCGTACACTTGCCTGCACACGTGCCCTTGATTAAGAAGTGAAAATCGAGTTGCTTTTTTTCTCTCCGCTTTGTTTTGTCCTCAGAGAGCCTGTCCCCACACTGTATTTGCGTTTTGGTCTGAAAAACGGCCTCCAGCAGCTAAAGAGATGTTTAGTTGTCTGAATATCCTCCCAGTCCCGCTGCAGGTAGTAAATCCGCTGGGTGGCTGGCTTGTAGTTTTCCTACCAACTCCCTGAGGTCTCTCATGGTTAGCAAGTGTGTGTTTTTTTTTTTTTTTTTTAGCTTAGTGTGTTAACTATGACTTAGAGTGCGGCAATTTAATAATTATTTTTGCTAACTGATATGCAAAGCTACCAGTCGAGTCAAATTTCTGGAAAAAGGAAAAAAGTACATGCGCAAATATGTCATTTCTAACAGTCAAGGCTAACCATATAGCGGACTAAAGTGGAAAATATACATTTCACTTGTAACATAATATATATTTTAAGAATATGTTGCAATATATACAAAAGAAAGGCCCCAAACTGTATTTGTACATAGATGAAGTTAGTTTTAAGTGTTGTGTGTCGCCAAAATATATTTTTGATGCAGAAAATTTTCCATAGCAGGTCCTGTTTCCAAAATGAATGCCATCTACATGTGCATGTACATATTTTGAGCTAATTTCTGTAGCTTTGATATTGAAATGCCTCTCTAAACATAATTTGAAGTGTGTGTGAAAATTTATTTTGAGTGCCATTTTGTAAGGCCAAAGTCCAAGTGCTTACAGGTTGAACATGAAAAATGTGAGGAAAAAAACAATCTTCCTCCCTCAGTGTATTTTTCCCTTGGCTGCAGATTTGCCTGGGAATGTGCCTGCACCAGGATATTACCGAGGAGAATAAAAGGGCCGAAATCCAGAGCTCTAAAATAGAACAAGACCTGCGCGAACATGCCAAGATTGAGATGAATGTGGTTAAAATCCTCTTGCTTGGTAAGTCAAACGTGTTCCTGACGGTTTTGTGTCTTTTCTTAAACCGTGTCACCGAGTTGTTGACATGCCAAGTGAAATGATGTATCTGGCTTATGGATCAGGGGCTGCAGAGAGTGGAAAGAGCACCTTGATCAAACAGATGAAGATAATCCACAGTAATGGATTCTCCAGACAGGAGCTCATTAGCTTTAAGGTACTGGGCTTAACATATATTTATAACTGAGACAAACCACATGCTGTAATGAAAGTGAGGAGTTAATATATTATTTAGCAAGTGGACTAGCTTGCAAAAATATTGTTCTTGGAAAAATGCAGGGATCACATTTTCAAAAGTATAGCAAAAACTGAGTACAGCTGAGTGAATTGATAGATGTGAAATGAGCCTTGGTTTGATAGGATCACTGGATGAATGTGTGAAGTTGAGGAGTTTAGTCTTTGAGGTGATAATAAGCGATAGTGAGTGATAATGAGTAAAGAATTGTGCCGCAAGTTTTGAATGCAAAGTGCCTTTAAAGTTTAGAGCACGGATGTTTCCAAGACCTTCATTGCATTGGTTTATCCTTTTGTCAGACCAATTGTAAGCTTGTAAGCTGCTCCTGGCCTTGGATCAAATTCTGACATTTTCTCCCACAGTTGCTTTATCTTTTTTCTATATTTTTCCATAAAAAATAAGAAAAAGGGAAGCTACAGCTGGTCAGTTGCATTTGAATCTAAAATAACTGTCAGCTTTAACAGTGTCACATCAGTCAATCGACAAAATGTTGTCTGTCACGTCATCGTCCACAGCCTGCTGTACTTGACAACGTCCTGACCTCTATGAAGTTTGTTCTGCGGGGCATGGGCATGCTGAGGATAAATCTTGCCAACAAGAAGAACAAGGTACAGAGAATATGGATTTCAGATTAAGCAGGAACTTTTTCATTACCCATTGTCTTTTTTTCCATCTAGTTATAACTGTATCCCTCCTTTATCACGCTAGATGTCAGTCTTTATCTTGTGTACCTGACTGTCCAGCAGTCGTTCTGACATAGAGTTGTGTCTAACTGGTCAGCAGACACTTGCAGAAGATAAGTAAGAGGACGATTCAGTCACTCCAAATATCAGGAAATGTGACAGCGAGGAAGGAAATATTAAAAAGCCTTTATTGTACTTGCTATATCATTAAAAAGCCAACATGTTTCAACCACTCACGGTCCTCATCAGGGGTTTATAAACACCTATCACCTATATGGTTGGAAGTACAGCCAGTAGCAGGCAATCACCTGACTGTGAGAATATCATGAGAATTAAATGCAGAATTAACAAAAAACACAGGAGATTACACAGAAAAATATGTCATAAGCATCGCAAATGGAAAATAGGTACCCATCGGTACTCTGCATAGGAGTTACTCAATTGAAGTATGAGATCATCTTATTCTAATGACTGTGAGCCATCAAGTCTGTGCCATTTCCATTGTCTGGTAGTAAGTCTGTAAAAGCATTAGTTTTTCTCATATCAGTTAGAGTGAACATTTTTTCAGCATACTCTGTTAATACATTGTGTGTATGAATGTGGCTGGAATGACTAGAGCGCCCCCTTTCTAATGGTGTTTTGTATGTTCTCCTATCCTGCTCAGGCACACGCACGCTCCATCCTGTCCTGTGGCCACTGTTTAGGGGAGGACCAGGAGCTTCTTCCTTTTGTTGCCCATGCTTTCTGTGCCCTCTGGGCTGACCAGGGGGTGCGGGCTGCAGCAGCCAGGGGTTACGAGTTTGAGCTGAATGACTCTGCCCTCTAGTAAGTAGCATGACGTTAAATGACCTACATCTGTACAATGCCTCAATTATGACTGACCATAAAATTGCCAGGGGAAATTGCGCAGAAAGAAACATGTCATCACATCATGTCAATACACTACAACAGTAAAACAAGCGTCGAGAATAAATCTTCTCCAGGAAATGATTCTCCTGACATTTGGAAAATTGGAGGCTTAATAGGTCCAAATTAAAACAGCACTGCAGATATCCAGGAAGACAGGAACTGTGGGCACAGATGAAATGGTCATGATTAAAGTGTTTGTTTTCTTGTTTGGTGAGCAAGAAGTGAGACTTCAAGTGTGAAGCTATGACTTGGTGAGGGGAGGTGATTCTGCTACAGAGCTGGCATCAGCTACATGTGTCAAGACTCACAAATTTAGTTGCATTTTATCCTGTGCAAAGCCTCTGAAGAGCCAAACACTCAGTAGGTGTCCATTACCCTGCAAATTATGTCCATATATCATGAAATAGAACAAATTAGAATAGAGACAGTGTTTTTCCAACAGCCTGGCGTGGAAGACACTTCATCTTTATGTGGGCAGTTTTTCCCCCAATAGCTGCCCTTCACAAATGCTACAGTTGTGCTCTTTCAATAAGGTATTACAGAAAGCATCCTGTAAAGTGTCATGAAAACCAGAGGCAGTACTTGCTATAGTTCATTTGTGGAGTGTGTGTTGCATCATCAGCTGAAGTGGGGATGATGAACTGAAGTGGGGAATACAGTTCATTGCCATTGTTAGTTGGGTTGTGCATCATTAGTTGCATGACACTTGTCGACTGTAATGTTTTTAAAGGGTAAATCCACCCTAAAACACTGCAGCACGGTTCAAAATCAGCAATGGTAAAGTACATTGAATTTCTGGGGCAATTTTATTGTTATATTTTTCTTAGTTCTGGTGATACCTGGCCTGATATAGGTGGCATGACACCAGGATATTATCAGCACAAGTACAATAGAGTTTGATAGCAGAAAATGTGGATATTGGATGGATATTCATGAAGTAATACAGAGAGAAATCTATTGTATAAGAGGTAGTGATGCTAATATCTCCACTGACAGAAGCCTCAATAGACCATAATGCCATGCAGATGGAAGACATGATAGGTCTGAATAAGAGGCACAAGTCTCACTTTTCTCAGCCTGAAAACTCCCCTTTTCACTTTCTTTTTATTACTTTTTTTTTTTATCTCCCCATCTATACATGTAACCCACAATGAATGCTTTCTGAAGTTTTTCAAAAGGCATACTAAAAAATGTAGTAAATATCTGAAAAAGGCATTTTCTATACCTATATATATCTATATGTATAGATATATTTATTTTTTACCACAGTTAACCTTCAAATGGACTGATTTAAAGTATTTCTTATCTCATAGGCACCAGGATGATTTCTGCCATGTTAAATCCTGGTACTTCAGCTGAGAAAGATGAGGACATGACTGCTTCATTATCGGAACTCAATAAAGGTGTCTGTGGTTGGGAGCTGCAGGATGATATGACACTACATTTGCTCCATTTCCGTGTTCTCACTCTGCTAGATCCACATTGATCTCTTTCTCCTGAAATATTGGGTTAGACTGTGTCGTGACACACTTCCTGACTTCCCCAGGACTTCAAGGACAGGAGGCCCTACCATGTGCAAAATGACTTCTTGGTTATCAGCTTTGACATGAACTAAACTACTAATGTCGGTGAGATGTTTGCAGTCATGAAAGATTAAATATTGATGAAAACATGCTGTATTTGGGTATTAGCTTCTATCAAAGCTAGTTTTAGCAACAGCAGTTTCTTTCTCTCTAAGAAATGGAATTTTAGACATGGAAATCTTCCTTATAAACCAAGCACCGTGTTTCTGGATGACTATTCTGTAAGACAGCAGCGTGGTGGAGAATAGCAGGTGGTGTGAGGATAATGCCCTCTTTACGGCATGTGTTTCCCCTTTTGGGTGTAGCTTCTCTGTGAGTGTGCCAGGTCATATCAACCCCCCCAGTGCTGCTGAGGCTGCCCAATGTCTCTGCTCCTATTCCTCCTGGTCTTTTTGCCGCACTGAATTACTACTGCACCTCCAACACCCTGACATGCTGTAGGTTTCCTCTTTGCATCTCATGTGTAGCAGGGACTCAAAAGTAGGGTTCTTTAGGACATTGAACATGCACCCCTGATGTGTGTTGGGATGAGATTGAACCAGACTTGAATGTCACCCGTCTCCTAGCTGGATGAGGTGGAGGGAGTGAGGGCCGAAGGTGGTAGTGCTGACTGCATCATGTAGCTATCTGCACACATTGGCCTGTGGCTTCATATCCCATGCCAGCTGCCCTCGGTTGATTTGGTAAAGAGTTTGAATGACCAAAGTTTAGTTTTAGTAAGAGTCAGGTCATTTCTTCCTTCCACAGTGACAAAGGGGAGTTGGGTAAGTGCTGTTAAATGGAAGGCTGATTTTTATTAATCAAGTATTCAGGAAAACCTTTTCTAGTTGAACAATGGCTATGATGAGTTATGAATGCAGGGTATTATGTAGTTGAGTAATCACCAGTCACTGTCATCACAAATGACCACACATACCGTATTATGTACCAGAGCATACCTTGTCGCATCTTAACAGCTGCTCTCATCACAAAGCCATAGCTGCCTTGGCCTTAAGTTAATAAAAAACATAAGGCAGCATTTCCCATAACCCACAGAAGTATGCGTACAGAAACAGGGTGTGTCCACTGCAGTGTTCATGTTTTTATTTTGTTTTTGAGGTTTCCATTGTGTGATGAATTGGTGATGTTTCTCACTTTTTTGTGTCATTTCCAGTTTTTTCGAGAACATGAATCGGATCATCGCTCCCAACTACATTCCCACAGAGACAGATGTTCTGAGAGTCAGAGTGAGGACCTGTGGAGTCATTGAGACACAGTTTCAAGTGAATGAAATGGTCTTTCGGTAAGGCACATTACGCTTGTAGTGCAATTACAAAAGTGGTTTAAATATAATATGTTGCTGGGCACGGAGAACGTTTACCTGGCTGGAAATTCATATAATACCTGGCATCGCCAAAATGCTTTTTAATGAATTCATAAGGCTGATTTTTAAAACTTCATCTTCATTATTTACAAATGAGAATAAAATCCCTTAAAGCATTTTAAAAAAGAAATTAAAATATCCATAATTTAGAGCTTTGAGTAACAAGTAACATTCCTGAAAATGCACCCTGTAGATTGAAATTATATTTCACTTTGGAACACTTTACCCTTTATGTTTTTATATTTGTGCATCATTAAATGAACAGGCAACCATCAGCACCAGCTACACTGTGGAGCCATAGTCAGCAGTGACATTCTGGCTTTTATTCCTCTCTCCATTCATTCAGAATCACTTCAGTACCCTAAAAATATCACATTTGAAATTCATACTTTATGTATTGTGTTATGACACACCACAGTATCCTGCTACCCTTTAAAACAATTTGGATATTTGGTATTGTTTTTTAAAGTTTAATGAAGACATCCCAAAGATATAAATTGAAAATTGAGGCTGCACGCAGTACTGAACACAGGCCAGGAAAAAAGATGCACACATGCATGCATTTGGACATTGCTACATGCACAGGCAGTACAGTGCACAAGCATACAAACAAGCACCAAGCACAAATTTCAGGAACACTGGCAATAGCAATGTCTGAACTGGTTGTGTATATTGAGCCACATGTTAACCAAAAGTTAGTTATTGACTGTTAAAAGGCGATGCTATCTCCATTCTTTTCCAGGCTAAAAATAGTGACGTGGGTTAGCGTGATGAACACTACTGAGAAGCTACAGAATGATATAAAAACTCAAGAGGAAAAAATTAATACCAGTGATTAAGAATGTTTTCTACATTTTCTACATTTTATCCACATTTTACTGTGCAGCAGACCATTTGGTAAATCATACAAATCATGTGGGGGTACTAAAGATTTACAACAAATAATCAAAATTTCAAATTTGAATCTTGGTTGAAAGACCCATCCTTATAATGTTCTGCTTCTGTAGCAAACAAAGTTGTCCCACTAATAAACCACGGAACTGATAATTCGCTGCATAAAGAAAACATTTTCCCATGGAAATGTTTTCCGTGGGAAAATGAGAGAGACTGTGTTTCTCTAAGTGAATTTTTTTCTTATGAGAGTGAATCGAAGACAGGAAAGGAGCAGTTTAGTTTGGTATAGCATGTTGTCAGTGAAAACTGTTTCAGAACATTAGCATTTTTTCTGCATTTTTTATCAGATTTACTGGTTCCTTTGCTGTGTTGATGTCAGTAGCTTTGGTAAGGCTCTCGTGACCCTGCCTCACCACTGACTCACCAAGGGACCCCAAGCAAAGGCTGAACTCCTCTCACAGCTGGTGGAGGCAGCATCCTGAGGCATAATTCAGAGCCATGAAATATTGATGGTTTCACTCCTGCCTGTGTATTCCAGGAAAAAGAACAGAAACAGAGGAAGCACAGCAATGACCATTTTATTTTGAACCTCCACCGCTTTCTCGTTGAACTTTTCCTCTCATAGTAAGCAGCTAGTCATAATACTCCTGGCTCCTGATCCTCGTGCTCCCATGTACTTTGGCATTCAGGCCGAGTCTCTTGTCAGAAACATGATTCTCACTGTACAGAGCGGTGTTTGTATAATGTTACATGTAGCTTCTTCAAGCATACATTTACAACAGCAGTATATTATAGACATTCTTTATTTGAGATGAACGCTATCATAAGTATTTATTTTTCTGTTGTTGAGTAAGAAACAGAATTTAAGCCTAGTCTGTTTTACTGGCACTGTACTGAAATATTCCAACCAATTCCAGCCAGCCAACACATATATTGCAGCCTGTCACTTTTGTGTCTCTGTCATTCTGACAGTATTCTTGGTATCCACAGATAATTTGGCCATAACTCAAGAATTCCTATGTCAGTTATGACAACTTTTCACAGAAATGTCTAATAGGATAAAATGATGGACGTGATGACATTTTATGTCCAAAAGGTCAAAGGTCAACTTCACTGTGGCATCATATTCTGCAAAAACACTTTTCTGGTCATCATTCAACACCATAACACAGGAACGGAAGGGGAGATTGTGACCATATTTCACATTTGGCCGGATGCTGAATTGGTGACACTGATCTTGGATGCCCACCTTGAAACGGTACTGATTGTACATCCACGTTTTAGAATTTTTTGCTTCTTTGCAGTAACATACATTCTCAAGCATTGTCTGCTTGTCACGGCTTCAACTTTGTGTTCTATCAGAAGCAGCTTTATTGACCAAGCTTATGAACACAGACAAAAAATTTGACTGTTTTGTGAGTTTGGACAGACATGGATGTAAACTTCAACGTCACTGGTTGACGGAGGCATACAGCTGCAAGGTGTTATTTGTAGTTTTTCCTCGGATTTAGGTTTGATGTGAATGATTTTGTACATCTGAACATAGGAGCCATTTCAGCGAGATGACTGATGATTTTCCTCTTTTGCCACTACACATACTGACATTTACGGCTTATTGTCCCCCAGCTTGTTAAAACTGGTTCTAGACTCCCAGAGGATAAACGTTTCATTACCTCTGACAGGAGTAATGCACCTGGAGACTGTCTACCCCAAATGGGACCTTATTACCTGTGTCACCAAGACCCACAGCTTTACTTAGTGCAGGATCCTCTGTATCCTTTTTTCTCAGTAAATGACTTGAATATTTTCACCTTTTTAAAATTTAACTGAATGTGGTGCTATTTAAGAACACATGTATTGTTGTCTTGTCCATGGAAGTCTGATGATTTTATCTATTATTTGAGCTGAATGGCCTTCGCTTTTTTATTGCAATGTGACTTTTGGTGGAAGTAGTGGCAACAATGAAAACAAAAAGTTAGGTGGACATGTAGAATTTTGTAATATTTGTTTTTAACAGCCTGATGTCACACTTTTTGCTAACTCATTAAAAATGCTGGGCCTAATCACCTGAGAGTGCACTGTCTGCTGCAGTGGAGGAATGTCATGCATTATAAATTGGTGTGGAGTGACTGGAAGAATGACACATGGGGAAGTGGATCTAATCCAACTTATCAATTTTGCCGCATGCATTTGGTTCTTGTACTAATAAGCCATGATGCAGTCGCGTAATCATACATTCACTGTATTTGATAAGTGATGATTAGTGTATCATTGGTGAGATAAAGTGTGATTGTCAGTGAGCCTGATGTTTCTTGTTGACAGGATGTATGATGTAGGGGGCCAGCGGAGCCAGAAGAGAAAGTGGCTGAGCTGCTTTGATTGTGTTCAGGCCGTGCTGTTTGTGGTGGCTCTCAGTGGCTATGACAGGAGCCTGATGGAGGACTTCTCCACGGTACGCTTTGATGAAAAGCATCAAATAGCTTTTTATGCAGTACCATTTGACATCTGTGTGTGTAGAGACATTGACTGTTGGTTATAGTCTCATAAATCACTAAGTATGATAGTATTTGTACTTGGCCTTCCTCTCCTTTCTCTTTTCATGTTCTTCCATACTAGAACCGTCTGCAGGAAAGCCTTGAACTTTTTACATCCATCTGCACCAACACGGTTTTTAAGAACTCTGCACTGGTAAGTTTGTTTGTTCTTGATTTGCACCTCCTACTTCAGAGAGCACCCAGTCTTTAATCAGAAATGACTTATTTTCTCAAACGTGAATGCTAATACTCTGAGCTTGGGCCTACGCAGAATACTTCATACATCGATCAAAGTTTTTCTTTCCTCTTGCTTTTGCCAGTGTGTTGTGCACAGATTGTGTGTCTGTCATGTCTGCATAGAGCCCAGGTAAATGTGTGGGGGAAGTGAAGCACTGAGTGCCCTTTGGTAATCACTCTTGCCAAGCAGACAGGGCACAATCTAACTATGATTGCCTCTGTCATGGATAATTGGCATTGAAAGTATAATTGAAGTGTAGGTGATTTCTGTTTAGTGTGTTTACTGGATGTGCTATTTCAAACCATGTGTAATGAGTTTTTTTTTTGTTGTTGTTGTTGATTTTTTTTTTTTTTTTTTTTTTTTATGCTGTCAAATTTTGAGCCTATTGATATGGGCATCTATGAGTCACTTGTTGGTCACTGGCATTTATATATCAGTACTTAATTAGCTCACAGCATTTGGGTGGGGTTTTCCTTTAGCCATTTCCTCTAACATCTTGCTGATTGCATTTTTAATGCATAGCAGCCAATTATTTGTGTATCACCTGTGTGAGGATAGCGCTACAGAGGTGGAATTCATTTTAACACAAGATGCCTTGAGATTTTGCCTATCTATAGATCATGGGTCAGAGTCTGAACCAAAAGTTATGTAGTCCACACAAAACAAAGTTTTAAGGGCATATTAATCATTACCCAACATATTAACATAACATGTACTGTAATGAGCCTTTAACAGAAAACTGGACAGGTCAGCATGTTTTCACGTCCATTTTCTCTGCTGACATACACAGTAAAATTAGGCGACAGAGTGCACTAAAATACACTTGGAGTATTTAATGTCCCGTTGTGGGGTATGATTTATTTTTGTGACATTTCAGTGAAAGGTCTCCCATGATATCCATTAGGAAACAATAGTAAAATGTCATATTTAATGCTTTCATGCTGAGTCCGCCTGTCACTGTTTTAGTGCCAGGTAGTCTATGTTTCAATCAACTCCAAACCATTGCAAAGTCTGAAACACAAGCAGTAAGCCTGATGAAAGAGACGAGTGGTGGTTCTTTACTGTCTGTGTTTTGGCACTTTTCTAATAGTAGATTATAACTGATGTGTCTCTGCATAGCAGGTAATGGGTTGTATTTTGTCCTGTGTGAGCGAACAGATGCTGAGGAGAACAGGTTCTTACAGAGGGGGTTCTCAGTGCTAGTGCTCTCAGATGGACCAGGATGAATGAGTTTAGATTCAGTCTCTGTCTGGAGATGCACAAAAAAATAGCATTTGTTTATGATATTATTTCTGTTATTTAAATTCAGTATATTGATGATGGTACCTGCAAACATGAGTAAGTCACAACTTTGCAAAACATAAAATTTCACATGATCGTAGATGGAAAAGATCAAATAGCGCCAGTATTGTTAGTGGAATAGCATAATATGACTAATGTTGCTGGGCAACAGTCACAGAAATCTAGTGATTTAGTTGAAATAGCATAAATCCTTAATGTTTGAATTAGAATATAATAGAATGGCTTTGTAATTGTACATATTCATTGTACAACGAAATTTAAAGTGCAATCCTTTCCAAAGTGCCCCAGAAGATAAAATCAGTATGCTACTTAGTATACTAATTATATTATATACAGTATACTAATTACTTAATACTTAACAAAAACACAAAAGGAATCTTGTATGTTTGCTGTTATTTTGTATTTTTATGTGTTTATTGATATTTTAAGTGTAGACTTGATGCATTTTAGAGTCATAATTCATGCTGTGACAAACTGCAACTGAAAGGCATTGACAGGTGGTTGATTTGAATGTTGTCTCTGTCTGATTGTTGTTCAAAGTGTTCATGGTATCTTTCTCAAGATTCTGTTCATGAACAAAACCGACCTTTTCCGGGAGAAGATCCTATACTCTGGGAGACACTTGCGATTTTACCTTCCCAGTTACAAAGGTATGCTTGTGTGACTTTTTCTGCATTGATTTTCTTGTATATGTACATACAGAGTTGAGTGGGGTCCAAAAGCCAGGATCTCTTTTGTATCATCATTTCTAGAAAGCTAATTTGCAACAATATAACATCATTTTTCATTAAGTAAAAAGTTTTTATTAAAAGTCAGCATTTCTCCACATTTAAGCTTGCCACCCAGAATTTGAGACTTTGCATTATTTAAGCTGTCTTTTAAAACATCCCAGAGATTACCTTTTGATGTTTCAGTATGCTTCCCATTTCTTTTCTCAGATGTTCCCAAAGTGGTTTAGCATGGTTGGGAAAGTCATAAAAGCCACTAGTCCTTCCTTTCCCTTCAGACAAGCCTAGCACAGCTTCAGTGCGTGTTTAGGATCATTATCCTGCTGAAAACATCTTCCTCCTCACAACTTTGAGCCAGAACGGATCACCTCCCTGTAGAATAAAGAACTGTTCCTTTTTAATCAGTGTGTAATTGATCGCAAACTTCACATAAGGTGAAACGACCCCACATCTGAATATTCCCACCACTTTGTTTTGCTTTATGCACTGTTCCTTTAAACTCTCATGCAGCTCCTAACATAAATTCTCCAGCTGCAACTGTAAAGCTCCAGCTTTGATTAATCTATAAACAAATATTCCCTCTAGTCTTGAACAGTTCAACAGTTGGTCCTCTCCCACTAAGGGTGCACTTTGCCTTTTGTCTTTGGACTGTATTCTCTTTATTCACTAGGCTTTATACCTTGAAGATGCTGTTCAGTGTTGTAACGATGTTGGCTTTATTCGCTGGTGTCTAGATGATTTGGTCACTTTAGATCTGCCCAGTCTTGCTCTGGATGAAAATGACTTGGTTTGTGAAAATGTCTCCAGTGTGTGTTGAACTGCCCCTTTAGAAACTCTCAATTTAACTGCATTTTACTGCTGTGATCGTTTTCAGGGCTCAAGAGAGCAATTTGATCACAAACTGCTGAGCTCACTAAGCTTTGAAATTGTTAGGAACAACTGGAAGATATTTTTCACTGGGAGTCCTCCAATCACAGTTACTTCCAGTGCCGACAATGATGCATATTAATTTGGATCATATTTATGTGGTGTGTTAGTGTCTTATATTGGTTGTCAAAAGACTAAAACAGTTTATACAGTGTATTAGGAGCAGACATTCATTGATACTTGAATGAAATGTATGGTGTGAAAACAGTCTGAGAATCCTTGCCAAGGAACTTAGCAAGTGTTTTTTTTTTTTTTTTTTTTAACTGGCATTTTTGGTTTGTAACAACCGTAAATAACGTTCTTGAGTGGACTCAAACTTTTGGACCCCGGTTTATGTTGAATGTGATTCTGATGTAGGATTCTCCAGTGAGAACTGCTTTCCCAGAGTAAACAGTAAACTAGGGGAAGTGTTTCCTAGAGCCTTGGCTTCCACAAGGAATTATTCATATCACTGTTTCTTCTTGTTTAGACTGACATGGTCACTCTATCCTCTCTTTTCACCAGGGAATCAAAATTCCCTCCTGCCAGACTTTTCACAGTATTCATACAAGGTCCCTCAGTGGCCAGATCATGCTCATGCATAATTCAGTCTCTTTTGTAGCATCATGTTTTTGATGTGTGTGGGTGGGGGGTGATGACAATGTGGAAGCCAAAGCCTTGTTTCATTAATATTGGATGAATTTGCTAATTAAATTGTCTTGATGTAATTAGGACTGGAAAGTTACTGTGAAAATGTTTCACTGGTGTCCACCTATTTAGCTCATGCAAGTATCATTCAGAGATTGCCGCCCAGTTAATTGAGTGTTTATATCACTGAACTTATTGGACCCTCTGCAGATGTTATGATCTCATCTTCCTTCGTCCCATACAGGAGCAGATGGTGAGGTGGATACTGCGGCACGTCACATCGCTGCCATGTTCGTGGCGTGTAACAGCAGGCCAGACCGGCCTGTGTACCAGCACTTCACCACTGCCACAGACACCTCTGACGTCCGGTTGGTCTTCCAGGTGGTCATGGATCAGATTATCGGGGATAATTTAGCGGCTGTCCCTCTGCTGTGAAGGTGTCCTGAAGACTTCAGCTTGTGTAAAGTGTTTTTACTCATGGACCACTGTAATTCAGTATTACTCAAAGCTATTTTTCCATGTGACACCCTCCCTTCTCCAGTTTAAAATAGCAAACTTTGAGAATACTTAAAGGTTTGGTTTAGGCACTTTCAGCTGCAGTGCAGTTTCGCCATTGTATTTTAAAGCATTCTTATTTATTTATTTTTTTAAATAAAATAATTACTGATAAATTTATCTGGTCATTTTGTTTTATATTGTTAAGTGAACACGTTTCTTCCCACCTTTAAGATCAGCTCCTGAATGATTATTATTTTCTCTGATCAGAAAAAAATAACTCGCTCAGCAGACAAATTGCAGTAACTCCTCAGTGAGATGTTGGCACACTCAGTGGCCACTTTATTAGGCCCACCTGTACAATTGAAAACAATCAAGTACAACTGTCCTGCCATAAAGTTTACTTTTATGATGCCTGTAATGTGCAGGTTTTCTTTTTGTCACAGTAATAGAGGTGTTCATTCAATTCTGTGTTTGGCATTCAGCTCATAGTTACTGCTGCTGTTGTACAGGACTGCGTTTTATTGAGAGCTGTTTCTAATATTCTGTCCCCCTTGTGTATATAAATAGGGAGGACAAAAAAATTAGAAACACCTCATTATAATGTAGTCTAGTACAAGACCTCTGCAAAATACAACCTCTGTAATAAACATGGGAATTAAATTAAATTTTTCTCCACAGTGTCAGCATAAACTGAACATTATAAACTTTCTTAAAACTTAGAATTCATGGCAGAGCTGTTGCTTTGAATTGCATTAGATTGTACAGATGGACCTAAGAAAGTGGCCACCGAGTGTATAATTGCTATATCTTTAGAGAAGTGCATCCATTTGCAACTTGAAAGTGATTTTTATGATGGAAATCCTTTCTTGAAATATAAAATGCCTATGCATTACCAACTACTGAGTTATCCAGATATTCCTGCTCAGTGACTGAAATGTATGTATGCTGAAAAATGCAGTAATAAATAGCACATTAGATTTGTTACTTCCAGCTGTTAGTGCAAAATGTGCTGGAGAAAACTGGAGATTTCTTGTTTCATAAACTTGTGTTAAGGTGCACAGGGGGTAACACTTGATATGTGATATTGTCATAGTGTTTGTTGTCATTTGCTCATTTTTATGGATTTTATTGAAGTCAGATATTCAAGTACATTGAAAGTCATGTCTGACTGTTAAAAACTGCATTTGTCTTTCCTGCGACACCTGATCTTGAAGCCAACTTAGGCAAAAAATGCTGTTTTGTGTATGACAAAGAAGTAATTTGTTTTGCAGAATTTCAACATCAGGCTGCAGTGTGATTAATTTATTAATGAAATCTCAGATCAAATATGTACATTGTTTTACATTACTTATAAGACAAATATGATAAACGATTATTCTGGTAAAATGGAACATGAAAAACAGCACATCTTTCATCCAGTGCAACAAAAGTGTGTAGAAATATAAACACACAACTTGAAAGGTCACATGCCTTCATCAGATAGACCACATCATCCAGTCCAGATTTTGACTACACCGGTCAGTCTTCCGTACAGTCAGAGGAGTCCAGAGAGAGTAAAACATCTGCCTTACACTTAAATAATCCCTTGATGTCCTGGAAGAGTTCACAGCTCTGCAGGTTCGGTGTAATGTCTTTGAAACAAATGATCTGTTGGAGAAGTGAGAGAGAAAAAAAATAACTGAGAAATGTGATGCATCACGTTAGAAATTTCTACTTATTTGTCTAATGGCTAATACTTGTGTTAATACTTGTACTAATTATGAAGGTAATTCTGCATTCCATACAAAAACACTCCACCTATAGTCCTTTTAGTCCACTGGTACTACCTATGGTCCTATGGTACCACTACAGCATTTAGATAGGGACTTGCACTTTTAGTATTTTATTTTATTTTATTTATTTATTATTTTTTATTTTTGCTTAGGTTATTCAATCTTTCATGATTTCTTGTGGTCTCATGCTGAAGTGGTGCTGATTGGACAGCTCCCTTGTGGCTTAGGGAAAGCTAATCAGCCTTTTCGGGTTTCATTTATTTTATTTTACGCTATTTTATCTAACTATTTCATTAGCCAAACGATGAAAAAAAACTTTTTAAATACCAATGTCACAATAACACCATAAGCTGAAAGAAGTATCATATAACATGAGGTAAAAGGTTTGTGGAGTATAACACTATAACTCATTTTTGGATTAGTATGGTGATGCTATAATAGATACCAAAATAGATAAACACAGATACAAATCTCCACACTGCAGAAGGTATTAAACTTATATCTTGTAGCACTTTTTAGTGAAATAATCTGTCTGATGATTTCAGCAGCTTCCAGCGAGTGAACCGCTTTACTTCAGGAGAACCCACTATTATCTTACGTTTGAGGAAACTTTCCAAAACGGATCAAAGTTTATTGGAAAGCTACTTGTTTTAAGAAAAAAATAAATAAGCCTGTCAAGGTGGACATTTTTGCAGAGTATATTATAGTCTTTGTAGATCTCCAAGCTACCAGGCAGCGTGCGTAATGCGTAATGGCAAACCTTTCCACTGACCATTGTCTTCAGGATGAAATTATGGGCATTTGAATCAGAAACAACGTTGTTGGCCGCAGATTCTCCGCTGTCAGAAGATTCCGGGTCGGCTCTCCTCATGGACGACGACCTCCGGATACCGGACAGCAAACCAGACGCCCTGCCCACCGAGTAGTAGCTGGGACCGGCCACTTGCTTGTACCAAGCCTCCGTCGGGCTGCAGGAGATCAGCATGGAGATCACCACGATGAGGGAAACAAGTCTGGCAGGCATCTCCATATCGAGCACTGGGGCTTGTTCTTGCACACAAGTTCAGCTGGTCCTGCTTGTCGGCGGTGCTCACTACTGGCCACCTGGCTTCCACTGCCTACTTATAGGAACCCCGTGATCATACTCAGAATTTCGTCAACGAAAACTGCCTCGGACTGGGTGATGCACATTTCCACCACGGAGAAGTCACGTGTACGGAGTCTGTTGGTTGTACGTATTAGTGCCTATGTAATTCAGTGGAGAGGCAGAAATGGCTAAGGACACCTAAGCTACTTAGTCTCAAAATTAAACTCTTATTTTCCATTAAGTAAGTTAAAATCAATGTTATAGTTCAATGCATATATTGAACATGAAGCAAAATATGGCATTTGGCAATATGGCATGAAAGTCTGGCATGAAGATAATGACCAACTTGATCTTAAGTTCAGGTTCAGTTCAACAGCTGGAATTATCACCACATTGGCTAGCCACAATTAATGGCTGAAGATGTTTAAGATAACGTAATTTGTGATTTTAAGACTTTTAAGAAGTGGATGTGTGTTTTATCTTCCTAATAGCCCAACTTTTGGTTCTTTCTCCATTTTGCTGCAGATGGGGAAAATGTGACAGTAGTAAATATGTGTGTTGCTGAAAAGCTGCATGACACCATTACCATTCTCTAACAGGCCTCTGTCAACTAAATCACTTTGAAGAAAATCATTGTATTTGTTTTCAGGATGTGTGTGGTGCAGTTCTCTAAAGAACTGACAAGCGAAGAAAACCAAACTGTATGGTGGATTTCAGTTGTTTTTTTTTTTTTTCTTTTTTTCTAGAGGATTGTGTGGTGGACGTATTGGACCAATCGGGGTCCTGCCTAGATGGTAACCCTAGATCTGAAAAACTCGCTAATCCAGTTTGGAAGTCTTGCAAATGCAGGTAGGGTTACAGTTGGGGTTATGCAGAGCTCTGGGGTCATGGTTAGGGCAGAGTCAAGCACCACTGTGCTGAATCAAGTGTGCATATCCAGAGTTACTGTCTAGACATGACCTCAACTTGGTTCTGTCAGTCCATTACTTGACTAACTTCCTTATTTTCATGCTACTTAGCCACAAAAGCTCACAGTGTTGTAAAGTTGTTAAAATTGTTTTTGGGAAGCCTTTGGCAAAATGGCCAGCTACGACATGGGATCCCCAGTAGAAGATATGACAGACTGAAGTGCAAAGTCGGCGCATTCTTTTGCCTCATAAAACACAATATCCTTTTTGAATTTGGCCCAAAAACTGCTGAAATCCAAACTCCTCCTATCTCAGACATCTTCCCTGCTCACTGTCAGCTTATAAAAATAATAATGCATAATATACAAAACACACAAACTACTTAAACAGCTGCCAAAAATGTGCCCATTACTGAATACCATGACCACATTTCTTTTTATGTTAGTGGGATCCAAGAGCTGACTTCTTTCTACAAGAAGCTGTGTAAAGAGAAGACACATTTACCAGATATTTGTTTAGGGAAACCATAAATTTGGCTTAAAGGCCCTCTCTTAAATTCTTTGTCACCTGTAATCAAGATGGAAAAGGAGCTTTACTTCACTGTAACTGTCAAAAAAATACCAAGATGGATGATGAGCACACAAACTTCACATGGGCACTAATTGTCCTTTGTCTCTCTGGTTAGAATGATTCTTAAATCTTATTTAAGGTAACAGTAATACAAAGATTAAATCATATATGCATGAATCCATCTCTTTCTGGTGTTTTTGCAGCAACTTGAAAGTGGAATATCAGCAACAAGTGAAAGGGTCATCTGTTGTCATTCTTTGTTCATATTTCTATTTGAAGTCTCGCGAGGGCAAAGTGAGTGTGATAATGTTCTTGTGGTTGAGGATGAAAGGCATCATCCTCGTAATGGACCTTTCTTTTTTTGACAGCAACTTGATAACTGCCGCCACAAAATTCCAGTATATTGGCAACAAATACCACAATTGTTCTTTTAAAATACACCCTGTGGAGCACAGTGACACTGGAAAATACACCTTCAGATTTATCACCAACTCTAAGAAAGAAAAATGGACTGGTACCACTGGCTCAACATTAAAAGTTGTTGGAAAGTTATATCTTTTCATTTATTTATTTTTTCATAAACAAAAGAATTGTGAAAGTTGCACTTAATAACAAAATATTTAACATAACTCTTTGCACTTTTAGATTTGACTGTTTTGGTGACAGCACCTACTTTCAGAGGTGGTACATTTCGATGTTGAGTGTAAGTACAGTACACAATCTTAATATTGGTCTTCACAAATGGTCTTTGTGGTAAATTGCAACATAATCATGTATAGTGCTGCAGATAACAGATAACGAGTTCTCCAAATGAATCATCTGGTAAATAACAACTACACTGTTATTTCAGATGGTGCTAAGCACACACCATTCTCTGTCAGGCCACCAGCAGATGTAGGCACTGGAAATAACGTCACTCTGATTTGCAGCAGCCATGCAAACCCACCAATGGAGGACTACACTTGGCTTGCAGTAAATGTTGACAATGTTGTAACGGTTGGACACCAACATGCATTACACTTAAGTGGCTTTGTCTCTGGTGATAGTGGCCTGTACCTATGCACAGCCACCAACAGACATGGAAGTTAAAATTCTGCTCTTGTGACTTTGAAGATCAAAAGTGAGTAGAGCGGGAAAAGGCAGGATGCTTATTACACAATTTACAATTTCATGAGATTTCTTTGTACTGTAGGGGCGGCGTGGCTCAGGAGGTAGAGTGGTCGTCCGGTAACCGGAGGGTTCCCGGTTCGATCCCCGGCTCCTCCAGAGTGTGTCGAAGTGTCCTTGAGCAAGACACTGAACCCCTCACCGCTCCTGATGGACAGCTAGGCGCCTTGCATGGCAGCCTCTGCCATCAGTGTGTGAATGTGTGTGTGAATGGGTGAATGTGAGGCAAACCATTGTACAGCGCTTTGAGTGGTCAGTAGACTAGAAAAGCGCTATAGAAATGCAGTCCAATTTTTTTTTTTTTTTTCTAAAATTGCGAGACTAACAGGCTAAATACTGTGTAACCAAAATTTTGACTACAATAAGAAACCACTGTTATCTGTATTATTAGAATTAAATCTGTTCTGCTTTGGTCAGTGCACATAGCGTTGTTGTAGCAGAGATCCTGAGGTTTCCCAAGATACCAAATATGTCCTGCTGAATTACAGGAAAATGTGTATAAAATGATGCACAGGATTTTTGTCTAACTTTGAAGCTAAGTAGGGGGACGTTTGAAGCAAAATCAGAATTCAGTGGTTTAAAAGTAATAGTCTAGTGTTAAATCCAAGTTGTTTTCAGTGACTCATCTGAAGTAAGTGTTGAACGATAACAAAATAAGTTGATGTCATTTAACAAAATACTATCAATTTATTGCCTCTAAAAATCTGTTTGCATCCTTCCATCATTTTTAGGTGTCAATGTTTCTTGAAATCATCAATTACCTTTTTCTGAGTAAACTGCTGTAAAAGAATACTTTCCATGATTCTGTCATGCTCACAAAACCAAAGTGCTCTTTTGTCTTGTGATGCAGGAACTGAAGGAACAATTACCAGGAATGTACTTGTTGCTGCTATTCTCATGCTTTTGACTGTGACCATTGGTATTGCTATCAAAAGGTACAATGAATTCACAACCCACTGTATTATTTATAATATAAAAGTCAAACTAATGATCATGTGATTTCAGACACCACAAAAAGAGGATAGAGACACCAGTGACAGACTCTGAGGAAAATGTTCAGGTGCCAGTATTATTACTTACCAAATGAAAACAATGGTTTGCTCATTTTTCAAGGTTACACTGTATTCTGTGTTTGCCAGTAACTTAGAAGTGGGTGTTGTGTGTGGGGCTATGCATGCTGCCGATTTTGTTTTTCAGATTTTGTATATTTCTGTGTTCATATGTTTTGTATGGTTCAGCGATGTATTCCACTAATCTTTGAACTTCACATTGTTTTCTGTGGTTATGCCACACAGGTCATAACAATACTTAAACTGTGTCAGGAGGAGAAGAGTTGTCTAAAAAAACGACCTGATTACTTTGTGGTACATGGAAGAAACACAACCTGATTACTTTGTGGTAAATGGAAGAAATGCAGCCACGCTATGTTGGTTATCACAGAACAAAGGAAATCTAAAGTAAGAATTAAAGCACACATTGTACCCAGAATACAGCAATCCACATTAACTGTCCCATGTTTGACAATAAACAGTTCCATGAGGGAGCTCAGAGAGATGATGGAGAACCACCAGAAGTCACATATGCAGTTGTGCAAATCAACAGCAATAGAAAGACAAACATGTGAGATGTTTTCATGACTTGACATTCATTTTTAAATGATTTATATTGTATGAGAGGTAAAACACATTGACTATACTTCTTTTACTTGTAGAGAGCAACAGATGGTTGCCCATAATTATGTTGGTCATCCAGTTATTTACAGCACACTATACAGGTAAAATTCCATGACTTTGCAACAATAAATTTCATGATTTATATTTTGCCAGTGCTCTTATTTTTGGTCATGGAGTAGCTCAGTTGTGTGAGAGATGCTACATCTTTAAGTTAAGCACTGGCAAAGCAAGATTTTAATTACGTTAGGGTTTCTAAAGGTGAAACAGATCTTGATTGAAAGAAAAGAAGGTTGCCAAATGGGAACATCGGTCCTAAAGGGAAACCATCCTTACAAACAGAGACGGACCCAGTGCCTGTAATAATGCCTATTACAAGCATGTCATACCTGCACAGTAACCAGGCTGATGCTTTACCTCACACAAAGTCTAGACAGAATGTATTACATTTTTATCTGCTATTAAACACAAGGCAGTTAGACAGCTTGCCACAACTGTATTGTGTTTCTCCCCTGGAAAAATAAATCTGGATGCAACAGTCCAGTTTTCTCAATAATTTCTTCCAGTACAACTGACAAACTGAAAACTTTGGTGATTTTTACTTTATCGGCTGTAATAATGCATTACTGAAGAACTTCCTTATCACAGTAGCTGTCCGAAGGATAGTGGCTACCTTGTTACATTACTTTCATCACGCAGGATACAGGTAGAGGGCATCCACATTTTCTTGTCAAAACTGGGTTTTATCTGGGGAAGACTAAAACTTTTTGCACTTTTTTCTAATCTGTTAAGAACTTTTTTCATAGTGTGCTCTTTTTGAGATAGCAGTGTAGCAGAACGTGCTATTCTATTTTGTCCTCATCTCTAATTCAATGCAAAGAAATGGTTGTGAGGCTCAGACCCGTCTGGTCCATTTTTAGATGGACCAGATCACCCTCCACCATCTGGCTCCCAATGCATCACAAAAGGGTCAAAGGAGCTTGCAAAGTCAAATCATCAAGCATGCTTGTGGGCTCCACAAAGAGAAATAAAAGTCTGGCATGTTTTTTTCTTCTTTTTATTGTGATGCCATGCGTTTGGGTCCACATGCATGGACATTCATGCACTACTTTGCTGTTTGTGGTAACAGTTACCCATTGTTGCTCAGTGATTTGCACATGTACTTGTTTTGTGGTTGTGACATTGTGTATGCTAGTTTTTTCCATAGTGACTAGTGCAATAGATGTGCAAATTCTTATTATGGAAATATGGTTGCAATATTTCTACATGGAAAGTATGCCCTCTGTGCCATAGGAGGGTTAGAGTTAGCGTTAAAATAACCCTTTGCTGAAGGAAAATTGTGGATACTGTAAATTCATAATACATACCTAAATTACTGCCCTGTCATAAAAGAACACTGGGTCTACTTTCTTTTCACTAATACAAAGAAACTGTGTTGTTAAAACATTAAGCATCTGAAAAGACCTTACATTCACAAAGTCTGCCCCATTGTCCACCAGGGCTGATGAATTTGTGTCCAATCTGTTGCACCAATCACTTTTAGGAATCCTATTGAAGAATTTCTTTGTATTGTACTTAATATGCAACAGTAAATTTCAGTCATTATTGATAGTGTATAAGGCTGTCTGCTCTTTAAGATTTCAGTGTAGCAGTATGCCAAACTGTTTTGTCCTCATCCCTAATTGAGTGCAAACAAAATAATGCCTGTGAGGCTCAGATAGATGTACTTGACATTCATAAAATACATATAATACTGCTTCACTTGAAGACAGTTATCACATACATTTACAAACTGTCGAGGATTAAATGACACAAGGCTTATATCCACTGTGATCCTTATCTGCTATTTGATGGACGCCCTCTTTTGTAGCTAGTGAGTAGACACTGGCCTACCCTGGTCTCTAATCACTACCATCCTGCAGAGACTCCTTACCCTTAGATAATTCAACACAATCCCACTGTACAGTTGTTTGTGTTACTTGCCTCATTCATTTAAATGTAATGCTTTTGTTCATATATCATATGGTATTGTAAACAGACCTTCTGCAGTAAAGATTGTTTTAACAAAGACTATTGGATCATGTGGGAATTTCGTGCCTTGCAGAGAGTCAAAGACATGCACTTTGAAGTTTGGATCTGAAAGTTTCAAATTAAAATCTACTTTTCCTTCAGCACACCATCACACATGATTGTCCATTTCTGCTAATTTATTGGTTATTCTGCCCTCCAGTGTCGATATGGGAGCATAGCATCCCAAGATCCCAGAGCAGAGCCTCTTCTCCTCCTACACATGCAACAAGTAACACAGTGGATGAGCGGGTGACGTGAGAACTGAAAGAGACACTGCTTGTAAAGAGATAAAAGGTCAGCTCACAGACATCACAGGAAATGAAACGAGGACATTCAGTATAGCCATAAACTTGAGCATTTATGGGAAGAGGATCATTCAGGGCTGCTTTGTGTGGAAAATTCTTTGTGGCAATGCCACATAACATTATACAGTCTTATGACAAGTTATGACACTGCAGGCAATACATACACATCTACATAAAATTTTGGAAGCACAAGGCCTATGGCATCAGAGCAAGAGCTGCTAGACGAGTCAGGGCTTGATTTCTCTAGTGACACAGGGTGGTGACTTGATGAGCACCAAAGCGTGAAAGAAGGAGAAGAGAGAAAGTGGTGCACCACAGGCAAATCATGTGATAGAGAGCATCTGCCATACTACACATAACAAAACTGTCAGTGACAGAGTTCTTGCAGGATCTCTGTCAGAAAAAATGCCCCCGATATTAGGAAATGATGCACATTCATCTTGGGCTGGGCCTGCCCCTTACAGAGGTTGGACTTAAACGCAACCGAGTATAATTGGCCAGTTACCCGGACATGGACAGGTCAACCACTGTCCATGCCTTGTTTCTAGAAACGTGTGATGCTATGTGTGTGAATGTTGACTGGGCGTGTATCTAATGCAACAGACCTAACTAACAAGATAGAGAAAGTACATCTGGCTCCTGCTTTATCTGTCCTCTGCTAGAGGTCAAGCTGTCCTGAACTATGTCGAACTGTAAGGCCAATTGTAACACTATGTAGGCTATACAAGCTAGAAATGCCGGTTAATTTAACTTGACTTTACTTGATATGCCATTCTCAAGGGAATACTGTAGTACACAGTAGTATCTTCTCAGGTTGACTCCCTCCATCGTGCCCTTCGTCATATCAACACCTGACCTAACACCTGCCTAACTTCCTATAGCTGCCCCACAGTCACTGTAATTTAATGTAAGTTCTAAAAGTTGAATTTGTTTTCTGTTTTGAAGAAAAAAATCACTCCTGTGCTAAGGTTATAGTATGAAATAAATACATAGAAAATAAATTTTAAAAAATTTAAAAAAGGGGGAATATATCTACTTATACACTACATTTTGCTTGTATGTGCTTGTAGCACTCCTATCTAGACTGAGAAGGTTCATCATGTTAAGTTTGCCCAGGGTTTTAACGACCATAGGGTTTGCAGTTTATGAAACAATCCAATGGAATTTCTCATGAGTCATAGGGAGAGAACCATATCTCTTTTTAACTACCATTTCTTACAAAACGAAACTTTTGGATGGCAGGCGGAAATGACGGGAGTGGCCTGTCTGCAGGCTGCACGAAACACAACACAGCACCCCTCTCTCGCTCGGCCCGTACACACTGGATCACACCCCTCACCTCAGCGGCGTGGGCGTGTCTTGCCCTGATGTAAGTGGATGTGTCGTGTACCGGCGCAGGCGTTTCTTGTACTGATGCGAGCGTGTTGCTGACAGTTTCAGTGTAATCTCCCGGCATTTTTCTTTTGCAGGAAAGCTGCAAGACAGAGATGGCACTGTGAGCTTCACATGTAGCACCAGTCTGAAGCGCTGCGACGCAACTCAGGTACGACTGTTTACTTTCTTTTGTAAAGCTTTAAGTGCTGTCAGGATCACACACATCCAGGTGGAGGAGCTCCGCTTGACAGACATCACTTATAAGTGGGCCCGGCTCTCCAGTCAAGTCGGGAACTGTGACGCCTTTACCTTTTCAATGTACTGACATTTTTTGGATGTTACACTGCCTGACTGGGCCTTTGGTAGAAACATACACACACCGCACAGAGTTAGTAGGAGCAGCGGTTCCTTTGTGACATCATGTAATTGTTTTGCTTTGTCGTGGAAAGTATGGGTCACTCGGGCAGGTGGACCTGGCTAGCTGCAACTAACGTCTATTAACGGCTATTAGAGGTTTTAAGCTAGGTAAATCATAGCCCAAAGCGCTCGAGCAATGGGGAGAAAAGATTTTTTTTTTTTTTTTTTTTTTTTTTTTGGCGTGACATGGGTTTATAACTGTAGTAACCGCGCCGTGATAGTGGAGTAATATTAAAATTTCTCTGTGTGTGCGTGTTTACTCAGCAGTCGTATCTCTGTGTTAGATTTGGCGTACATTCGTTGCTGGAATCGAAACAGGAAGAGACTTTGAGCCCGTGTTTTTGCGGGCTACCCACGTGAACGTTGAAGTCGAAGATCGCCTATTTTATGGAAGAGGAATCACTCAGTGGTAAAAGAGCGAGCCACCTGCTTTTCAAATGCTAAAGTCTACCTCTTCCTTCCTGCCGCACTCTTTGAAACTGTATCTATCTATCTTTGTTTTGTATATGTTACACTTAATAAAATGCAGCACAAGATACTAACAAGGTTATACTCAGTTTGACTTATGGCACTACAAGGACATTTTTATTTATGTTGCAGCCTGCTAGTAGTTTACCTCATTTCTAAGATTATTTCTACCTTACATCAAAATCATACTTGAAAAATTGTCATAATTCCCCTGGAGAGACATGGCTGACAAGAGCTGTCAAGATCAGTGTAGCGACTATGGAGGGCAGCAGATCTCAAACCATCCTCCCTCACTCCTCTGCCCTCTCTCCACAAATTGTAATATTAACCAGAACCCCAGCTGACCAAACTCCGATCTAAAAGTAGCATTCTTGAGAGAGACAGTGCGGCCTTCAGTCAATTCCATGTGTTTGTTTAATTACTAGTTGTGTTTGAAATTAGTTTTTAGTGTGTATTATGACAATTATAGCTTCTTAATTTCAGCTCAGGCTGAAATTAAGATCTTTGTGTCATGAGTGATATCTTGTCTTAGTGTACATCATGATTGTTTTAAAGGAAAATCTCTAAACTGTGTCCAATATCTGTACCTGTACCAGATTTTTTTTTTTTATTAGCCTACAATAAAAGAGGTGGCCCCAAAATTTGGCACTTTATTGAAAGGACCAGCTTCCTAGAATGCCCATTTCCAGAAGATTCTTCATCTAGTCCAGCAGGGGCACTTAATCTAGATAGAGGACCTTGATTTTGAATGCATGATAAACATACTTTGCATTAAAGAAGTTGTTTATCTCTTGTGTGTATTAGTTTTAGTATCACTGAAAGGCCCTAGGAATCAAAAGGTGGAAAATTGTGATAACACAAATTCCCAAATATATATTTGCGACATCAGACTCAGTTCTGCTAGTCTGCCACTACCAAGATGATGTTTGTGGTAATGGAAACTGGTGCTTAGTGAGACATCTTGCATCTTTGTGTTCTCTTTGTCTTAACCCCTTCACTTGTTATTGGATGTTGAGAGGGCATGTCAAGGCATAGACTGGAAGGAGATCAATATTATACTGGCACAGAGGAGGTGAGCAGCTTGTTGTCTCCCAATTTTTAGCGATTTTGTCACTTTATGATGTTTCTGCAGGTCAATTTGTCAGGCAAGACTATTCAAAATACAAATTACAACAACAGAAATTTTGTTCTGTAAGGCATGCAAAGCCAGATACAGTGCTTTGAGTTGGACGGCTATGGCAGAATTGAAAGTGAAAGGAATCTTCCAGGCTAGGATGTTTAAGGTACCCTCCAGTGATCGTATTTTCCTCCACTACAGAGACTCCTGAGGCCTGAAGATGAAGTGCCCAGTATGCAACCAACCTGTGGAAAACACAGCCAACTCATGCAGTCACTGTGGACACAAACTGGTCATTCAGCCTGCAAACAAAACACCTGGTCAGTGGTTTTTACACTTACAGCCTAAAGGAAGTTCTCTTTTCAGATGTGATCTTTTATCTCATTTATTCATTTGTAGATGTGTCTATTCAAAGGCTAAAAGAGAGTTTAAGCTTCTAATATTTGTTGAAATACCTTTTACATCAGCATAACCATATGTGCTCAGAGACTGTCATTGATTAAACACAATCTAATTCATTTTGGTTTGTAATATTACACATAACTAATGAAGATGAGATGTGATGTAAATTTCCCCCTCTTTTCAAAATGTTCGTATTGTTTTCTACATAGTAATGAGTAGTTGAACTTACTTATCTAATACCACATTTTGAATAGTTTATTCCTCAAGATGGTGCTGTCCCTGCATTATTAGGCCTCCTTTGGTGGGGATCCTAAGAATGGTTGGGATTACGCAAACAGCCTATTCATACACTGATTGAGATTATTTTAAGATCCAGTTAAGAATCACAGCTTGGTTTTTAACAATGTACAATTATAGTTTGTAAAAAATGAATTGATTGATAATTACACCAGAAAAGATTTAAAATATATATATATATATATATATATATATATTGAGATGCTTGTTTTCTTAATTACAGAAGCTGTATTAGATGTATTTATTTTTTCAAGCCTCTTATTGAGTTGGTAATAATTAGGTGAATTCCATTTTCACCTGAGGTTTTAATACAGAATGCCTTTCCATTCAAATCTTTCAGTGGCTGTGAGGTATTGTCTGGATTTGGCTGGAATGCAAATCAGACTAAGGCAGTTTGCACTACCGCACTGATAAGGGTTTCACTGACAGTGGTTTATAGGTGATTGCTTTGGTTTTTGGGGGCTGATTTGTATACCAAATGTTTCCAGAAACAGGAAGTCAGCCTATTTCCAACTCCTTGGTACCAGCCTCGGAATTTACGACAGAAAAGTCAGAGTCACAGAGTCACCCTATGTCTGTGGACAGCCATGAATCCAATATATCCACTAAACGGCCTGGTGAAGACACCAACAACAATCCAAAGAAAAAGGTGTGTTGTAGTCGCAAATCTCACTTAACTGACCCCCCTTTTTTTATTTTTATTTTTTTAAATTGTATTTTAGCATGCACAGCTCCATGAGTTCATGAATTGGTGCTGGGATCTGTAGTCAGATCTAGGTTTTTGTCTCACTGTCATATTCCATTTGGAATATATTTTGATAACCTCTTCTAAAAATCATTGCATTTGTGTATGTATGTACTTATTTTTAATTCCCTTCAGCCAGCAACTGCTAGCTTCAGCTTGCAAAAATATTCGTAACTGTAAAAATCCAGAAAAAAAGAAAATATTCTAACCTTAGTTTATCGGTTCTGCAGATTTTACATCTTGACAGTATTGAAGTGTGTTTTTCATTAATTGAAAGTCTGGATGTATGTATTGAAATGTTAATGTTATGCTAAGTCACATCATTTGAAATAGGTGTTAGAATAGTTTTTAGAGTATAAAATTTTATTCATTCGGTTGAAACTGATGTTATATTACTTCTGGTCTTTATAGAAAAGAAAGAAGAAGAAGGGCAAAAAGAAGAAAGATGGTCGTTTGCCGTCAAACCAAGAACAGATTAACTCTGACCTGTCTGTCTTGTCACTGGGAGACAACCAGGAGAGGAAGACACAGGAAGGAGGAGACTCTTCCGACAGTGAAAATTCAGATAATGCAATGGATGTAACACCAGACTGTTCGCTGCAAGATGAATGTTCCTCACTGGAGAGCCAGCCTCGTTCCTTAATTGCTGACAATGCAACTGGACCATCTGAGAGCGCACCTGTCACTCAGAGTGAAACTGCTTCCACAACAGAGCAAAGCACAGAGAGTCAGACTGCTGTAGCCCCAGATAGCCAGGCCACAGGGGACAACAATAACCTAAAATCAGCACCAACTCAGACATCCACTCCAGCTACCACCAACACTCCTACATCCCACTCCAAGTCAGAGGACAGTAACAATACAGCTCCTCAGGCAGGTGCAGGTAAAGGGGCAAAGGTGGTCAACCAAAAAGACCAAAAGACTGAAGGAAAAAGCCCCAAGACCAAGAGTGACCCACCGACAAAACAGACCAAACAAACTAAACTGGACCAGAATGCCAACGTGGGTCCAAATGCAAATCAGACCGAACAACCCAAGCAGAAAGGGAAAACTGGTCAGCAGAGCCAGAAACCGAAGCAAACAGCCGCTGTCGAACAAAGAATGGTTTTTGGTCCCCAGAGTTTATCAAAGGTAATTATGAAAATGATATATATATATGTGTGTGTGTGTGTGTGTGTGTGTGTGTATATATCTATCTATCTATCTATCTATCTATCTATCTATCTATCTATATCTATAGATAGATAGATAGGTAGATCGATGTATGTGTGTGTGTTTGTGTGTGTGTGTGTGTGTGTGTGTGTGTGTGTGGAGAGAGATTTTTTTTTTATTGTCACTAGTAGGTAAAGCAGTAGGATTAATTTCTTTTGCGTGAATGAGTTAGAGGTGTACATTTAACCTTATTGAATATTACTTTACAGGCTGAAAGCACAGGCTCCAGTGTCGACCCACCAGTGAAGACAGAGCACATGGAGGTTCAGCAGTCCGCACAAGCAGCAGGACAGACCTCTTCTGTACCCCAAACCAAGGATGCTACGAAAGAGAACAAAAATAGCAATATGGAGTCAGAACCCAAGATGCAGACTGATCCTCCACCAAAAAAGTAATCAGTTTTTCTGGCTGTGTCATGCATTTGCACTGAAACATCATCTTCACCAGTTTCAATCGTGTAAACATTTTTTTTTTTTACTGCATTTTAGGCCAGTCAACAGGAACAAGACCATTGCTGCAAGTGAGAGACTCACAATTTACTTCCATGCGGTTCTATCAAAGGACTTCAAATTTGACCCAAAGGAAGATGTCATACTCATAAGGGCTGGAGATCACATTGGGAAATGGGATGAAACAGCAGTGGAGCTGTCCGTGACGAGGTGAATTATTCCTTAATAAATTTTGACTTGAACACACCTTTATTAACTCTAGATTAATCAGGCTATCTGGCTTTTTGAGATAATCGTTTGATGCCTGTGATCACAAGACCAATGCTATTATTAAGTGCACTAAAAATGTATTTATTTTTGATTCATACTTTTTTTTATAGTTTAGTTTTTTGAGTACCTGTGGACATTTATTTAGTTGATTTTTTTTTTTTTTTTTATTTAAACTAAGTGCTCTGCAGTGAGTGTAGATCTGCTTAAGCAAACAAGACTAATGTTATTGTCTGCATTGTCTAAGTGTTCATTCAAGTTCAGCAATTTTGTGTCTCATTATTATTAAATTGTTGTATTTTATCAGATGCAAAGCAACAACAACATGATATTGGCATCATACAGTATATCAGCTATCAGCCACCCTGCTTTCTTATATATTGGCGTTGGCCATTGAAAAACGCATTTCGGTCGACCACTTTAAACAACCCATTGCTTATTGTGTTTTAAAGTGTAGCCCAACCAAGTTCTATGTAGTACAAATGTGATAAGCATGGTAGTCTTTCCACAGAAAGTATCATCTTCAAATGTTATGGAGTTTTCTCCATATTTAGGGCACATATTTTTTTGACCTAAAGTTTAGCACCCCTTACTTTTTTGTGCAAAATATCCAATTTGGATGCAGTGAATAGGGGCGGTCATACATGTTAATGAAATGTTATGTCAACGTTGTACATTATAATTAGTGCCTGGGTTTATGCTTTAAACAGTATGGAATCATGAGTGGTCATATTAGACAAATAAAAACAAATGACAGATGGCAGAATACTGCAGTGAAGGCTTAGTCACAAAAAACATTCACAAGCCTTCCCTAAATCTTTACTGTGTAATATATTTACTGCTTCTGATCTGTGAAGGTTAATGTGCCTTTAGTTTAATAATTGGAAAACAATCACAAATATCTATCTATCTGTCTATCTGTCTGCCTGTCTGTCTGTGTCACAGAGATCTTGAAGAGCATGGGTTTCTGGTTGAGGGCAGCCTGACTACAACAAAAGCTGTCGCTGAAGCTGTGTCAATACCATACAAGTATGTTGTCTACAAGAGAAAAAAGCAGAAATATGAGTTTGAATACATCTACAAACTGGACTCTGAGCAGCATACTAATAGGTGTTTGTTTGTGAAGCCTGGCCTCCTCACTCAGGAAGGTAAGTACAAGCTCCATTTTGGTCAGTCAGTATGTCACGAAATTTGTAAAAACAAACAAACTAAAAAAACAACAACAAGAAAACATGTTTGACCTATATGCATTTTAATGTGTTATAACCTAGTTTTTTTTCTATATATTTCAGGGGACTGGCATCAATATGATGACATCATCTGTGCAGAGCCATCAAAGGGTATGCTCAAACGCATAAAAGAGACCCTTTGGCCTGAGCAGAGGAAGAATGTGGTCCAAGGCAGAGATATTGCAGGGAAAATCATGCTGGACACCATATTTGATCTTCTCAGGAGCTGGTCTGATACCAATCTGAAGAGTTTTCTGGTCCAGTTGAATCAGTTCTTTGACATTTACTCGCACCCCTCTGTGTATGAGGACATAATAAAGAAGTGGACCTCTTTAGGCTACGGAGAAGACAATGTAAATAAGCAAGTTTAACAAAATTTCATTGTGTATGGTCTTGAAACACTTGGGTATTAAAATATTTATGTTTTTTTTGTTTGTTGTTGTTGTTATTTTAGGTGAGGATGATCTTAAAGGAGTTCATGCTGGAAAACGTGATCCCTCAGTTGCTGAAGGAAGGAGACAGGAAGAGCCACTATGTTCAGGATCCCATGAGGGCAGCTGTAATCATGCTTTATGTGTGGAAACAGTATGGTATCAAACTGGATCATCAGGAGCTCAATCGACTCTGCAATGCATTCTGCCTGCCAAAGCTGAGCAAGGATGATTTCCTTCAGTACTGGACAGATTTTTCAAATACTGTGTCTAGTCTAAAAAAGTAGGTTCTTAACATTTTGTGTCCTCTAAGTAAAATCCTCCAGCAGTCATTTTTAGTAATCTTTTCAATTATGGTGACCTGCTGGCTAATGACTGCTGGCCTATGAAAGCACTTTTGTTTTCTTTTTGCTGGTGTTTTTTCTTATCAGAAACTAACAGATTTCTATTTTTCTAGTCTGCCAGACATGTTGGAATCCCTGATAAACAATGTGAAAGTGGGAGGGATGCCACGATGGATTTTGGTGATTCCACTTCTTCACCTCCTCAAAGGCACCACGAAGCCATTCCAGGCACCTTCCTCAGGCAGCTCCAAGTACAACTTATCTTGGGCAGGTTTGCAAGGTCTTAAAGTTGGTAACTCGGCATCCTTGAACAGTCAAGATAGGAGGTAAGAGTTTTGATAAATTAGTTTGCTGTTTAAAAAAAAAATTGTGAAAACTACCCATACAAAATTATAGTTGACAAATGTGACACAATACATTGTTTTGCAAATGGCTCTTCATTTTTTTTCTGTATACTTGGTTACTTATTATCTATCTAATGTATTTTCAGGGCACTTTTGAATTTGATGAAAAATCACAATCATTTGGTGGAAGTGGACCCACTTACAGTCCGATCCTGGATGTGCTTGATGACACTTGATGAACTGGTTGCATGTAGCACCATCATTAACACTGAGCTTTTGGACATGCTTCATGTCTTCAATATTAAGGCTCCACTGGATGTTACCTACAGCAACTTTGAGGTAAAGTGGATAAACTAGTTGAATAAGAAATTGACAGTATGACAGTAAATAATTATTTAATGTTCTTTGCTCTCTCTTTTACAGATCATATCTCAGACTCTCTCATATATTCAAGGGTGTCTCATTGAACAAAAATACAGGTGATTTACTTCCATGATCCTTAAATATTTTTTTGTCAGTAAATGTTGTGGCATTTGACATTCAGCCAATTCAATTTGTGTTTGTAGTTTCAATTGTCTTTGCATATCTTAAGTGCTAAATGTATTCATGCCCATTTACATCTAGTGGTTCAGTGGGTTTTGAGCATTTGGATAGGGTTTATTGTAGGGCTGGGCAATGTGGCCAAAAATTGTATCACACTAAAATATATCACATCAGTGAATATCAATAATTATTTTGATACAGATCAAATAACTATTATGTCAAATTGAAAGGCTTCCTTTGGATTCTGAGTGAAATTCTAAGAAACCAGAAGGCTCATTATGTTAATGTGCTTTAGCTCACCAAAACAACAAACAGCTAGCAGCATGTGTCTGATTTGTGTCTCATCACTTGTAACTGGCAGTGCAGCTGGACGTCTCTCTGTTCTTGCCTCATGGTGAACATTTTCTTATATTTATATTGAGGAAAATTACATTGTGATTTTACTGGTTATCTGTGGTTTCTGTATCTTTCATCTTTTATTTCTCACTTTTTCATCTTATTATGACTGAAGCACATTTACTTAGTTACTTAGTAAGGGACAGGAGGCATAATTACACATTTAACGGAAAGGTAAAGTTCAACAGTAACAATAAAGGACCGTGTGTCTACCCAGGCTGAGTAGGACGAACTAGTAATCACAGGCAAATCATATGTAAATAAGGCACACTGTTCTATGTCTTTTTTTTTTTTTTTTAACAAGAAATAAAACTTATTCAGATCTTCCAAGCTGAATAGATCTTAAGAGTGATATTTGTAGTTTATAGATTTAATTCAAAGTTTTAATTATGTTACTGTCTGTGTCTGGCAAAAAGAAATTATAAATAAACTATGAACCCAGTCTTAGTTTATCAGCAATACAATGCTATTGCTAATGCACTCAAGACACATATAAAAGACTCCACCCTTGTGATACAGTCCTTTGCTGTTTCTCTGCATTCATGTGCGACTGTTCTTTAGCCATGTGCAGATTGTGACATAAAATGCTCTCTTTAAAGAGCAATAGCATCTACCCAGTGGATGCTCTAATCACTCACTCCTGTTTCTTTTGTTCACGACAGTGGTTTCAGCATAGTTTACAGGAGAGAGTGCCTGGCAACAGCAGTGACACTGTTAGAGAAGATCTGCAAAGGAGCCAAATATGGAGTGATTACCCAGAGCTTTACAGAAATTCCTGTGGCTTGCATGAATCTTGTTGCATCGGTGTCCGACTTTGTTCACTGTAATGAGACTGAGGTATGCGAAGTGAAATATTTTAATTTATTTTTTTTTTATATTTCCCAATAGTTAAGTTTATCTTTCTCAAATGACAATAATACTCATTAAGGTGCCCCAAAAAGTGGAACAAGACCAACTCTATGCGAAAGACTTGGAGATGATGAGCAAGGCAATGGACGTTATGAGAGAGTGGATCAGTCAGACCTTCAAAGACAGATTGCTTAATAGGGGTATGACTTCCATGTACCTCAGGGTCAGTGTCACATCTGAAGAAATCGAAGTGAGTGGTATCAATATACTGTATACAGAGTTAAATAAAAGACTTCCTTTATATTCATAAGTACAGTCTTTTATTTATTTTTACAAATTACTGGTGAAGAACATTTGAACATATTGCTCATGGTTCTTTTTCTTGGTTGTGTTTTGTAGATGTGGAACAATATAATCTCACTTCGTTTCAAAAATGAAGATTGGACAAAGCAATGGAGACAGAGATTTACAATGGATTTTGAAGGCAAGCTTAAAAAGGTAAATAATACCTCCGTCACTAATTTTAGTACATTTTTCCACCCGGTAAATACATTTTTTTTTAAATTTGTGTCTATGTCTGTTTAGGAATCGGTGTTGGATCAGATTGAATTCTACTGCTCAAAGATTGAAGAACTCAGTAATTCCCATCCAAATGTTGCTTCTAGTATTGAGAAATGTGCTCTTGAGGCTGTTACACACTTGTGCCAGGTAAGGGGACGTCTTGACATAGTTTAGGATTGTCCAGTCCACATTTGTGAACAGTTAACACCTCTCTCTGACTGAAACAGGAGAATTATAAATTTAACCTCTTTTTGGATACATTTCGAATATATTTTTGATCTCATGTATCAGATTGTACAGTTTAAGATTTATACGTCTTTGGGAGAGATTTTTTCTTACCCAAGTATTGATTGAACTGTCTTAGACCATTACAACAATTATTTCTTGAACTGAGTAATGGTACACTTTTTAATGGGTGAACAAATATAAGGTAATGTGTGAGTCAGTCATTTACAGCTTTGCTTCATGTATTTGAAATAGAAAGAATGATGCTCATTCATTGACTTCTTTTCATGTACAGACCAAGTCTGAGGGCAAATTGTTTGAGAGGCTTAAGATAAGCTGGAAATTTGGGACGCTCATCTCAGCCATTATCCAGAAATCATGGCCAAAGGACAGTCAAGGAAATTATCAAGAAGAGGAAGCGGTGGTCCTCCAGCATCTGCTCTCCTGGACTGCTGCCAAAGACATTTTTCAACTACATGGTATCTCCTCACAACAACACAGTGAAAAGTAGAACATATTCAGTCAAGCGCACACCTCTGCCAATAATATGCAATTGTCAAGATATGCTAATCCCACATGTTGGATATTCTCCAAACATTAATTGCACCGCGTGCCATATCCCCTTTGGCCAGCTGGAGTGAAAAGTAAATCGGTTCTTCATTGCCCCATGACTGACCTTTCCTCAGAGTTTCAGGGTGTTGCGTGAATCCATTCAAAAGTCATATGCATTTTTATGGGAAGCCACACCTATTACTGTACCCCATGACCAGCCTTCCACCAAGTTTCATACAAATCCAAACACAACTTTTTGAGATATCCCATTAAGGTGGTACAGAAAAGACCAACTATATGAAAAAAAGCCAAAAAACAGAACAATGATAGTTGGTTTTGCGTTGTCCTTTATTGACTGTATTGTTCAGTATTGTAGAGGTCCAACTTGATCTCCAATGCCATGTGACCCTGCTTTTTTTAAGAATGTGACACTTGTCTGTTGTTAGACCTGGAGAAGATCCTTATAGGATTGAAATGTTGCCTCCTGTAATAACCCAAACTAAGCCAGCGTGAGGGATTTTTCTCTATTGCCTTTGTGGTTTTCCTCTGCCACACCTGCTTAAAGACTCATTTTTTGATACAAGTGTGCAGAAATATTTTCTGACTTCTGCTCTGAGATATCCCATTAACAAACAAACAGACAGGGGTTATGCTTTCACCCCACTCTGTTGGGTTCATAACTTAATATTCATAAAAAAAAAAAAAAAAAATCAGGTGATCGTTGATTGTAATCATTGATGTGTTTTCACATAAAGCACTTTATAACATTCAGTGTCTGCCACTACAGGTACAGAAGATAAGTTGATTGAGAAGCTCTCATTAGAAGCCAGGGAAAGGATGGCTATAGCAATATCATCTTTCACCACCATCACCAACCAGCTGGTCGATGGAAACATTAGGATCAGCCTGCTCAACTTCATTTTGGAGAGGAGGAATGCTTTCTTAGAACTCCTAAAGATAGGTAAGAAAAAGGCTTTTGGTTTTGTTAAATATGTCTCCAGGGATCTATAGCTTCATTTCTTTATATTTGGTATATGAAGTGGTCTCATGGAAGTATTAAGAGGACAGTATGTTTTTTGACATTCACAGACTGTCTCTCTGAGAATGGCAAATACAAGGTTAATACCAAAATGAGAGAGCTGTTAGACCGGAGACAGGCTGAAGTGAAAGCTGTGTACCATGAGAAGGAGCTTGTGGATGTTTTCCTGACAATGAGCCACAAACTTGAGGAACATATAACAGGTATGTTGGTGGTGCCAGTAGCATCAGTCAGTTCAGTTTGATTAAGTATTCAGTTTTACCACATTTAACAATTACATGTTTAATTTTGATTATAGTTTATGTTGATGACATGGAAGCAAAGCAACAGATCAACATTGAGAACATGACCCTGAATGATTTCATGGAGGTTCATCCATTAGGCCAACCGCCATCCGACATGGCTGGTGTGGTTACGTTCTTTGATCTTGATGAAGACATCAGAAAAATGGCAGAAGTTCTGAACACCTTCAAAGACAGTTATATATTCAAAATGTGCTGGGAGAAACAAGCAAAAGACCTGGCCACCAGTGAACGAGATGATGAAGACCCTGACGAATCTGGAGTAGTTGATATCATGGCATCACCAGAAATGATACACAATGACATTTTTCAGCCTTGCTATGCTGATTATACAGAGATCTACAGTTGCCTGAAGAATGGGAACATTAGGCTTGGGGAGGTTGACAAACTCTTCAAAGCTTACAAGGGCAAGTACCAAGAGCTTACACAGGACTTGGAGATCATGTGCAGGGTTGATCATTCAAAAGAAAATTGGATCCCGATGCGAGTCCAGCAGATTGAGCAGTATCATGAACTTCATCTAGCTGTGGCAGCAGCTAAAATTATCATGATGGTCAAGAGGATACTTTGCCCTCAAGGTGACTTCAAGGTTCTGCAGACGCTGCTAGCAGCTGTAAGTGGTGATGTTCTCACTTATATTACATTACACCATTAATACAATTATACTTCATGTTTAGATGTTTAGACTTTTGAAATGTCAGGGTCAATAAAAGTGAGTCTCCATGATTTAATAATAATTTAATAATTTGGATATTCTACACTTAGATTATATATGAATGTTAGATTATGGATGAATAATGCATTGAAAGACAGTGCATTCACTTAACACTCTAGTATCCTATCAACACAAAATAGGTATCTGTTTTTCTTCATCTGTTAATTGTCAATTACACAGAACAATATAACTTTATTCCAAAATATCTGGAAACATTAACATTAGCTGAGAATAAACATGGATTTCTTCTCTCTTCAGACACATGCAGAGTTTCAGGAAGAACACCTCAATCGGATTGACAATGATTTGATGCAGGCCAAGATGGCTTTGGTGGATATCACTGAGTCTCGCAGACTGTGCCTACAGGAGCTGGGACTTAGAAAACACTTTGTCCAATGGGTAAAGGAAGCCCTTGAAGGTGAGATTTGTTAATTCAACTCAATTCAGTTCAGTGTCATTGAATTATACTATGTCAGAGCACATGTAAAACAAAAACTGGCTTGTGACCTCAGGAAAAACCATACAGAAACAGTACAAGATAAGGAGATAGAAAAACTAGGAAAAGAGAAGAAAAACATGGGCAGGCCCCATGGGAAGTGTAGAAGGGGCACAACATCATATCAAACAAACAACAAATCACAGTCGTATCCACTCACTAAAGTGACGTGAACTGCGAAAAGGAATGTAAGCAAATGTTCACATAGGAGCAAGGGAGAATAGTGATGCACACATCAGACAATATAATGTATATGTGAGGTCAGAGTGATCGGAGATGGTTAAAGATATATACTGGATGTAATGACAATACAAATTGGTGGTGCTGATAGGTTGTTAGTGCAGAGACACTGCAGTGAATCCATAGAAGGGGGGTGAAGGGTGTAGGTGGTGAATAACTTAATGTGTTTGTAATGTATGTTTTTGTGGAGTGTAAGAAAGTATTATTCTGTGCACTCAGCAGTAACAACTGTTGTAATGCTCATTCTGGCAAATTCATACGTGAAAGTGCTACATCTTTTATTTCAGATATCAATGAGCTGAAAGTGTTTGTTGACCTGGCCTCCATCTCTGCTGGAGAGAATGACCTTGATGTGGATCGTGTTGCGTGTTTCCATGATGCTGTGCTTGGCTACTCCTCGGTGCTTTATGAACTAAAACCGGACTCAGGTTTTCAGGCCTTCAGGGAGGTGCTGAAAAAGCTCTGGAGAGCTCTAGAGAATGACTGCAACCTACCAAACAAGCTGGTGAGAGCATGCCAACAGTACTATATACAACTAGCAATTCTTAAAGTCTTGATTACATTTCAACACCTTTGATTACGTTATCTTATATTGCAGCGCGACTCTGCACGCCATCTGGAATGGCTTAAGACTGTGAAGGACAGTCATGGGTCAGTGGAGCTGTCATCTCTCTCCTTAGCATCAACTATCAACAACAAGGGCATCTACCTGATCAGTGCAAAGAATGTAAAAAAGGTAAATAAGATTTTATTATGGTGCTCATATGTCTCTTCAGAATTAAGATTGAGTGTATTTCTACTTTTCAATGCAGCTGAGTCTTGACACAGCATTGAAGCTGCAGATTTTAGAGGAACATGATGATGGCCAGGAGGTGCGCTGCTACTCTCTTGAGGACCTGCGAGAACTACAGAACAAACTCATGCTCATGTCTGGGAAAGGAGATCAGGGGCAGAATGAGGTGGATCACTTTGCAGAGGTATATCTAAGTGTTATTTTTATTGTACTGCAGTTATGTCTTTTTTTTTATCTTGAATTATTTATTACCTTGTCAAAAGCATATACTTCCAAGTTACAGCAATCCATTTTCTTTAAGACATTCACCTTATTCACCTCAGCACCATGTTTGGTTAATTGACATGTTGAGTATTTTTATAGCAGAGTTTTAACATTGGAGTCTGTGGCACTTCACTGTCTAATCACCCACATGATGTTGCTTAACTAAACAAGGTGATGTAAATAAGGTGAATTAAGAGTGTGAATAATAAGCTCAACTCAATAAAAAGATTTTTGCACAGGTTCAAGAACATCCAAAACCTATATTGTAAACAGTCTGCATACCCTGTCTTATAATCAGATGGTATTATATGCACATATTTTTCAGGCAGAGCCCCTCTTCAGCATGCTACAAGTCAACCAACAACCAGCGTGCTGCATGCTGACAAGTAGCTCACTGAAAAGGGTTCTTCCTGAAATGTCCTTGCATATAAATATTGTCTGATTATAAGGCACAATATGCAGACCTTTGTTTTCAGTAGCACAAGTTGTTTTGGTATGTTTTCGACTGGAAGAATGTTCCCTCAGTTGTAACTGACTCTTAGTTTGCATTTATTTTTTCAGGTTTTTGCCAATGTTCAAAGATTATCTGAGGCATTCATCGCTCTGTACACAGCTGGGAATCCACTGTTCAGACATTGGGAAGCCCACATCAGCTGCAGCCTAAGTAGCAAAGAACCAAGCATTACTATGGACTTCAACCTTGGCAGTGTGCTCAGTGAAGTCATTGTGGAGGGAAATGTTGAAGAGCAGCTTCCTGAACTTTGCAGGAAAATGGACAAGTGTCTGGACTATTGGATGGATTTTGTGGACAAACAGAGATCCCATCATTACTATCTGAACTACTTCACAGCAGAACAAATTGTCTACCTATGTAGTGAGCTGACTCAGCAAAAAGTGACCAATCTAGAGGACCAAGTTCTGATGATGCTGTCCTTTGTCAAGTCAAATTGTACAGCCTCAGATTTGAGGCAGGTGTGGCATGTGCTCCAGTATGAAATTCTCAAAAAACCACAAGAACACAATGAAGATGTTGAATTTCAGACTTTTATAGTGCCAAGAAGTATACAGGGAATCCCAGATTTCACTGAGAAGTTGGATCCTCTGCCAAGTCTAATGGAACAAGCAACTGGTCCTCAAAAATTTGAATTGATATGGAATGCATACATGAAAGACATGAAGCATTTTCTTCCACACATTATTGATATGACAAGCCTTGGAAGACTGCTAGAAATACTGGCCAACAAAGATTATCAGAGTGAGGAAGACATTTCTGAAGAGAATGAAGAAAAATGCATAACAAGGGAGATGCCTCAAGGCTTGGCCACTGGCAGTCCAAACCTTATTGTCTGCCCACATGATGATGTCCTTACGTCTTGCATCTCTATTTACATGAACAGTGAACGTCAGCTACTGCCTACTTATGATGAAGTCCTCTTGTGCAACTCCTCAACACCATATGAGCAAGTGGAGCTGTTCCTCAGACGCTGTCTCACTGTGGGCTATAGAGGGCAGAAGATATACTCTCTACTGTATGGGGATTTGCTGACTTATGATGTGAGCTGCAAAGTTGAAAGCTTTTTTCAACGGATGAAAATGCAGAGCAGAAAGGACTACAGACTTGTCATCATCTGTAGTTCAGACAGAGAACATGCCTACCTTCCCTCAGCCTTTAGCCAGTATAGGCTGCACATGGTTCCCCGGGAGCCATTGACTGCAGTACAGAACTACCTCCGCCACCACTACATTGTCCCAAGAGATCAGGGCAGTGCTGCAGCTGTGTTCAAAGACAGACTGTGCGTTGGAGTGGTGTCATCCAAAAGAGCTGGTGTTGGTGCGTGTATTTAAAGTTGTATGCTTCAGATTATTACCAGCAGTGAGGGTCTAAAATGCCAAATTGTTTTATACTTGGTATAATGACTACAGTTGTCAAAATTCCAGGTAAATCTCTCTACATGAAGAGGCTCTATGAAAAACTGAAGCACTCAACCAAAAAGCCCTCAGTGATGAAATGCATTCGTTTGACTGAAACAAATGTTGATGAGAATGTCATCCTGCAGTCTCTTCTTAACAGCCCTAAGAAGAATGAACTCACAATTTTTCATTTCGATGTCACATCATCGGTAATAAATAAATCTCTAATACAGATGATTGCCTTTTTAATTGATGAGTTATGATAATACATATTAAGACTCATTCTGGCTGTTTTTAATGCATTTGTTTCACGGTCATTGTACAGGTGCAGAAAGGCCTCCATGAATTTCTTTTCAAACTGCTGATTCTGCGTTTCCTGATGGACTCTGAGGGGAAAATGTGGAAGTGCAGCAACAGACAGCTGTATGTTACTGAGATTTTGCAATCAACTCTGAAGCCATCTAGAATTTCTTCGTTGCAGGTAAGGCTAACAAGTTATGAAATTTTATAAATTATTTAATTTCAAACATTTTTTGCCTTGTACTGAATTCTCAAAATCTGTTCTCTTCCTAGGCTCAAACTGTGAACAGCTCATTCATAGATTTGTTCCCAAACATTTTCTGCCGACCGCCTAAAGAGGTCTTAATGCTAGAGATGAGGAGGCAAGAAGATCCCACAGTTGTGGGCCCTGATGATCCACTGATGGATGATCAAGAATTCAGGAGTGAAGCCTTCCAAAGACCATACCAATATCTCACACGGTTCCATAACCACCAAGACCTTGACACCTTCCAGTATAATGGTGTTGAAGGGTCACATGTGGAATGTCTACAGATGCTTCTCATGAACTGTGGCATGATGGACCCATCCTGGGCAGAATTGAGAAATTTTGCATGGTTCCTAAACCTTCAGCTGAAAGACTGTGAGTCATCTGTTTTTTGTGATGCTACTTTCACTGGAGACACACTCAAAGGATTCAAGACTTTTGTGGTAGACTTCATGATTCTGATGGCTAAGGACTTTGCAACTCCATCACTCAGCATCTCTGACCAGAGTCCTGGAAGACTGCAGATGGACCTGACTGGTGTCCGTGATGAAGACTTGGCCCCATTTCTGATTAGAAAGAGATGGGAATCAGAACCACATCCATACATCTTCTTCAATGAGGATCATGTGTCCATGACCTTTATTGGTTTTCATCTTCAACCTAATGAACAGAACTTTGTGGATGCTATTGATCCTGCTTCTGGAAATGTGATAAAAAGAAACATCATGACAAAGGAACTGTATGAAGGTCTGAAGCTTCAGAGAGTTCCCTTCAACATTGACTTTGATCACCTACCAAGAGGGGAGAAAATAGAACGAATTTGCAACGTCCTTGGAATCCAGTGGCCTCTTGACCCTGATGAAACCTATGAGCTTACCACTGACAACATATTGAAGATGCTGGCAATCCATATGCGGTTCAGGTGTGGTATTCCTGTCATCATCATGGGAGAGACAGGTTGTGGTAAGACCAGGCTCATCAAATACCTTTGTGAACTGCAGAGGAGTGGAGTGGCCACTGAGAACATGAAACTGGTTAAAGTGCATGGAGGAACAACTTCAGATATAATTTACAACAAAGTCAGAGAAGCAGAAGCCGTTGCCTTTATTAACAAACAAGACTATGGATTTGACTCTGTCCTCTTCTTTGATGAGGCCAACACTACAGAGGCCATCAGCAGTATTAAAGAGGTTCTCTGTGACAAGACAGTTCAAGGAGAAAGTTTGGCATCCCACTCTGGATTACAGATCATTGCAGCATGCAACCCTTACCGAAAGCACACAGATGAGATGATTCAGAGATTAGAATCTGCTGGCCTTGGGTATAGAGTTCGAGCTGAAGACACAGATGAAAAGCTTGGGTCCATACCCCTCCGCCAGTTAGTGTACAGAGTTCAGGCATTGCCTCCAAGCATGATCCCTCTTGTGTGGGACTTTGGACAATTAAATGATCACACAGAGAAAATATACATCCAGCAGATTGTGCAGAGAGTAATTGTGATCAAAGCAATCTGTGCAGATTACATCACAGTTATCACAAATGTTCTTTCAGCCTCACAAAAGTATATGCGAACACGAAAAGATGAGTGCAGTTTTGTCAGCCTGAGGGATGTGGAGCGCTGCATGCAGACGTTTGTGTGGTTTTATGAAAACCATTCAATGCTTTTTGAGGAGCTTGAAAAGTTTGAAAGCAATCAAAATGTTGACAAGTCTGAAAGACACCAGAGATACCAAGAAGTTCGAGACCCTGTTCTGTGGTCTCTGGTCATGGCCATAGGCGTGTGCTACCATGCTTGCCTAGAAGACAAGGAAAAATACAGACAGAAAATCTGCAAAAGCCTACCAGAAGGATACAGCCCAGTGAAAGTGATGCAGGAAATCTCACTCATGCAGGATCTCCTTTTGAGTGGTGTGCCATTGGGGGACACTATTGCAAGAAACGGTGCACTTAAAGAGAATGTCTTCATGATGGTGCTCTGCATTGAGCTACGGATCCCCCTTTTCTTGGTTGGAAAACCTGGAAGCTCAAAATCTCTGTCTAAAACTCTGGTGGCAGATGCAATGCAGGGTCAGGCTTCTCATGCTGATCTCTACAAAAGACTTAAGCAGATTCATTTGGTGTCCTTCCAGTGTAGCCCTCACTCAACACCAGAAGGCATCATAAACACATTCAAACAGTGTGGTCGCTTCCAAGAAGGAAAGAATCTGAATGAGTACATCTCTGTTGTGGTCCTAGATGAGATTGGGTTGGCTGAGGACTCCCCCAAAATGCCACTGAAAACCCTGCACCCACTGTTGGAAGAGGGGTGTATTGATGATGAGCCACTACCACACAAAAAAGTTGGATTCATTGGCATCTCCAACTGGGCCTTAGACCCTGCAAAGATGAACAGAGGTATTTTCGTCTCCCGTGGTGATCCTGATGAGAAAGAACTCATTGAGAGTGCTAAAGGTATATGTTCATCTGATGCAATGGTATTGGAGAAGGTCAGGGATTTTTTCAAACCCTTTGCCAAGGCCTACTTGAAAATCTGCCGTAAACAAGGGAAAGGGTTTTTTGGCCTGCGTGACTATTACAGCTTGGTGAAGATGATATTTGCAATGGCCAGGTCCTCTCAGCAGAGGCCAAGTGCAGAGAAGATTGCAGAGGCAGTGCTGAGAAACTTCAGTGGCAGAGATGATGTAGACGCAGTTCATGTCTTCATCAAGAGGTTGCACATGACACCCAACCTAGAGGGCATCAGTGCCACTGAGTTGGTGAGACAAAACATTTTGGCAATCGGACAGGAAGAAGAGTGCCGGTACTTGCTGGTTCTAACTAAAAATTATGCAGCTCTGCAGATCCTGCAGCAAACCTTCTTCTCAGAAATTGGTCAGCCTGAAATCATTTTTGGCTCCAGTTTCCCCAAAGACCAAGAGTATACTCAAATATGCCGTAACATCAACAGAGTAAAGATCTGCATGGAAACGGGTCAAACTATTGTGCTTCTAAACTTGCAAAACCTTTACGAAAGTCTCTACGATGCTCTCAACCAATACTATGTCAGCTTGGGAGGACAAAAGTACGTGGATCTTGGACTGGGAACTCATCGTGTCAAATGCAGAGTGCACAAAGACTTCAGGCTGATTGTCATTGAGGAAAAAGAAGTGGTCTACAAACAGTTCCCAATACCTCTCATCAACAGGCTGGAGAAACACTACTTGGACATCCACACCGTCCTTACAGCTGGACAGAAGACAATTGTGGATGAGTTGGAGAGATGGGTGAAACAGTTTGTGTCATCCAACAGTCAGCATGCAGTTGTGCCTCACACACACAAGTACTTACCTCCTGATGTCTTCATTGGCTACCACTCAGACACATGTGCTTCTGTGGTTCTTCAAGTAATAGAGAAGCAAAAAGAGGACATGGAAATCTCAGATCCTGAAAGGAGAGTGCTGGATGAGGCTAAACTGATACTACTGAACTGCGCTACACCAGACTCAGTGGTGCGCCTGGACTGCACAGGTCTTCCCATAGTGGAGAGTAAACATCTGGCCAAGGTCTACTTTGAGGAGCTGAATAACAGTTGTTTGGCTGACTTCATACTTGCTCACACAAAGCAAGATGTCCACTGCTGGTCGTCCTTCACAGAGGTGAATTTTAAGTTGTTAAACACAATCAACCTCAAATATAGCCCTCTGTCACTTACTAATTCCTTAATAATTCTAATTTTAATACACAGGTGACAACATTCTCCAGACTTCTGACGGCATCTGACTTGGAACCATTGGAACTGGGGCTGCACTGTGTGGAGCTTCTCTCACTCCAGCAGTTTGACACAGAAAACTCCTTTCTCAAGAAGATCAGGTATGTTGGTATTAATTGGATATTGGTTATTAATTTAATGATCTAATGCCACGGTTCTCAAAGTGGGGTCCGCAGACCCATGGTCCGCAAAAAAATTCCTGGAAATGTATTTTTTTTATTATTAATTTTTTGGGGGGGGAGGGGCATTAAACTGTGAAAAAAACACTGTTCGTTTTTAAGTGTCTCCCATGATTGATTTGGGGAGCTTACTCATGTGATTACACATCAGGCAATCTGGTATGACACCTCACAGGTGCTCGCACAGCTTCACAAATAACAGCAACAACAAACACTCAAGTCCGTCAGTGTCTAGTCAATTCTTCTGGTACACAAAGGGTTAACAGCCGGTCTCCGCTAGAAGTCCCGCCTCTAACCTAATATCGCTCATCGATTGGCTCTGCCATTTCTTGCTAATGCGTGATTGGCCGTCCCCACTGTCACTCCATGTGGTTGTAAAAAGCGCCGGAGGACGCGCACAGCGGAGTTTGTTTTTGGTTGGCCAGCAGCTACGCACACGGACTGATTACTTCACTGTTTATTTTGTCAGGTTGCAGTTAGAGCAATAGTTCAGCATGCTTCTTTGACATGAGAGCTTTTATCAGGCACATTGGCCTGTTGTCTCTAGGGAAGCAGGAATTATCCATTTTTACTAACCATGTTTTAAAATGTCAAGCTTATAGAACTCTAGAGCCTCAACAACAGAGATTTTTTTTTTCCAAATAAGAGCAAGGCAGTGGACACTAATCTGTTTGTATTTAGGTATTTAGTGTCAAACATTTATTTTATTTATGTTTCTGTATGGTGTTGTTGATGTACAGTATGATGCACAGTTGCACTAAAGACAAGAACTCAGTTAAATTGCCTGCTTTCTTTAGTTGCCTTTAACTTACAACATTACAGAATTATTAAAAACTTGTAGTCAGTATAGATATTCATATATGCAGTATAAACATTAATGTCAATCCCTTACTAGTTTTTATTTTTTCTGATTATGATCGTTTGCTTGTTTATTTGATCACATGACATGAAATTGCAGTCATAAATGCAAAAAACATCAACTTTCAGGGGCGCCGCCTTGGAGCGCTTTTACGTCCCCACCCAACCAAACCTACGCCCTTGGATGAGGCTATGTGCTAATGCTGCTAATCAACTAGCTAAGTGTACAAATGTGGTTATAAGTGTTATGCTTATCGGTGTTGCGAGTGTCAGGGGGTCCCCAGAAAATTCTGACCCCTCCAGGGGGTCCGTGGGCCAAAAAAGTTTGAGAACCCCTGATCTAATGATTACAATCATCAGAATATCATTACATGTAAACGTTTAATGTTAATGATCAGTTGGGTTAATGAGTGTAACAGTACAATGGTAGTGTGAATTTATACATTCCTATTTATTGCTTTCATTTTACTTTATATTTTATTATTTCCATCTGACATCATCAAATCTTTTGTCTTCTAGGAATTTCCTTGCCAGAAGTAGTGCCTCCTGCAACAACATCCTCATCATTCAATGTGATTTTGACGAAGGCACTCACAGTGCCAATCTTATTGCATCTGCAAAGTAGGTCCAATATTTCCTGTCTAATAAGTATGTGCAGCAGTGTAGTTTTGCCATATTGAATTTTGCCGTTTGTTGTTAGGTATTCATCCATAAATGAAGTCAACAAGATGAACACAGAAAACAAAGTGTTTGTCTACTTCATCACAAAACTGCCAAGAATGGAAGGAGGGACTTCCTATGTTGGGTTTCATGGAGGTACGATGAACAGAACTTGTGAATCTAAATTTGGAGTCACACTTTTTTGAGGGGTTTGACAACAATAATCTGAGCCATTTTAACATTTACAGGCCCCTGGAGATCAGTTCATATCGATGACCTCAGAAGGTCAAAAGATATTGTTTCAGACATCAAAGCCTTGCGAAACATGACCATCAGTCAGATGTTTGAAAAAAAGAGGTGCAAGCCTGAAGGTAATTTATTGATAATTAATTCATAATGATTGACAATTGCATCTTTTATTGTTTCTGACAAAATATATTTTTTTGCAATAAAATTCTTTTGTTGTGGCACTGAATTTCAAAAATTGTTTATGTACAGCCATGGAGGTAGATGACATGTACACTGAGAACGAGCAAGGTGAAACAGAGCTTGAAGAAGAAACAGTGAGTAGACCCAAAAATGTTTCAGAGAGTTGTGGTAGAAACTTTTTTTAGCCTCACCTGAATTGTAATATAGAAAATGATCATGAATATGTAGAGAGAGTTTAATGACCCAAGGGCATTTTCAGCCTGTTTGTTTCATTGTGTAATTTCAAAAATACATGAAAGTCAGGCACAGAAAAGGTTTTGAGTTTTTTGTTGTTTTCCTCCACAAAAATATGCTTTTTGTAATGAAGCAGTTTTGTGTGTGCGCTGTGTTGTATTTTTTGTCCTGGCTCATTTGTGTCACTGATTCATAATGTGCTTGTCCTGCTGCAGGGCTGGGAGAATGTTATGGACACCACAGCACTAGTGCGCAGCTGTGTGCAGAATGCTGTCAGCATGCTGAGAGATCAGGTAGACAGTGGCCTACGCAGTACCAGAAGAGTGGAGATCCTACTGACCCTCCTCAGTAACAATGACAGCATAAAAGGTAATATGATCAATTCTTTATTACTGTCAGTTCTTTTTTGCTCTAACACATTATATCACTCCTCCTGTTGTTTTCTGTTCCTTATCAGGTGAATTTCTGCAATCTGTCAAGATGCACCTTCACTCCTTGTTGGTGACTCATGATGGAAACACCTTTTCTTCCATCAAAAGCAACTGGGTCATTAAGGAGGCCTCCAACATCGATGCCTTGCAAGAAGGAGGAACATTCAGGTGTAGACTACTTTCATGTAATACCTAATTTTCTACATTTTCACCACAGCAGTGAAAGGATTTATGTCATGAAGGCAAGCAGTGCAGCCATGTTAACATTTGTTTTCTGGTCATAACAGGCATACCCTATGGAAGCGTGTTCAAGCTGTGGTCATTCCCTTCCTGGCACAACTTGTCTCAGTCATAGACCGTGACCGAAACTTGGACATCTTGCTAGATAGCAACTGTAGTGAAGCTGTTAAACAGCTGTGGTTGGATATCTTTAGTAATGATAAACTCTTGGATGTTCCATACATGAGACCGGACCACAAGTAAGTGGTGTTAGAGGTGCAATTTCAATAAAGGGGACCATTTGTGTTTACTATTTTGCACACTGCATACTTCTGTATTCTTTGTTTTTTTCATTATTGTCTCCCTTTATATCTCGTTCTCTATCACAGCTCTGAGACGAGGACCATCCTTGTGCAGAACTACATTTCCCTGCACAGCAACCTTGGCTGCACCATGCCTTTTAGTTGGAGGATCAAAGACTACCTGGAAGAACTCTGGGTTTATGCCCTTCAACGTGAAGGTAATGGCCCATGGAACAGGGGTTTTCATGGATAGGTATTGAATCATTATCAGTTCTGTATTTTTTAGAGCCCGACTGATACTGGATTTTAGGGAGTAAAAAAAATATTCCAATATCAATATATTGGACAATATATACGTAAACAAGCATTTTTTGCAGTGATCCCCAGAATGTCTTTATCAAACACTTGTGACAAAGATATGTTATGGAGACAGGATATGTTATAGTTTAACAATAAACTTTATTGTGCAAAATGACATCAGTGCACTGATGTCAAATAAACTTCACCGGGAATTTAATAATTACAAATGAATATAAATAAAAAAAACACACACAAGGATCATATATTCATTTCTAAATTACCCAAAGCATCTTTTTCTCCAATATGTTCTATAAATAAATAAATTCAAGTTTCCATATCAGCGTGTATTGGTCAGCATATCTGTGATAGACCAGCATCATCTGATAAAATCGGCAGACTGATATATCGATCCGGCTCTAGTATTGTTTGTCATGCCTTTTCCTCTTAATTAGTGAGCTTATTTGTTTGCTGATAGGCCAAACCCAAAGTCAGTTCGAGGAGTTCTTTTGGAAGACACCACTGGGCAGATACATTGCAAAAGCAGACGTGGAGATGCAGACAGAGTTTTTCCACCGATACCTGCAGGACTTCATCTCCATGACAATGACTGTGTCTTCCCAGGAAGATCTTCAGGTTTTATTTATTAATGGCTTTTTTCTATGATTCCCTTAGGTTTTATGTTTTCAAGTCCTGTTTGTGAAATCTTTACAGTAAAAAGGCTGCATGTGCTAGGCCTAATTCATATCATCTCTCTCTGTAGCTCCTGTGTGCAGCTTTGAACTGTTGTGTCAATGAGCTGCGATTGCGCCACAATGCCATGGATAAGGAGGTGACATCACTTCCATGGGTCCATGCTGCTTACCATGAGTTCAAGAACCGACTTCAAAACCTCTCCAGAATGATCTGCATGGAGCCCCAGGTGACCCAGGTCCTCTTGAGGAACACTCATGCTAGAGATGGGACAGAACTGGTGAGCCTCTGCAACAGAAATTTAAATGCTTTTCTGTTTTCCCACTTCATTTTCAAAAATGTTTGTTATTTTGGAATGCACTGTATTTTAATATGTTGAATTAATTTATTTTTGGCAAGATGTTTTATGTTTTATTTCATGTTTTTACTTGATGTTTGTCTAGGCTTGAAGGTGTAGTGATCATATTCCTCTGTCTCCAAGGTTTTAGATGTGTATGCTGGTTTAGCATGTGTGGAGTACCTAGAGCCCCGGGTCCTGGACACCGATGCCAACAGACAAGCTTGGCTCAGACAAGTCAAAAAACTCCAGGTTGCCATTGAGCTGATCTGCTCCGAAGACAGCGTGAGGCGCTACGGAGAGAGGAGCAAGGCAATGGTCTGTCGAGTCCAGTAAGTCAACCTTCATCAGAGATATTCTGTTGCTGAAGTGGTACACCTGTACACACTGATCTTTTTAGCGGCTGCTTTAGTTTTTAGTTTGATGGTGACCTTATTATTTTGTGGTTTTGCTTAGGACTGGATGGAACCGAATCTTTTCCCTCTCTCTATTTGTTGAGCACATGTTGCTGGGCATTGAGGAGGTCGAAAAGAAGCTGACGCCTGTAGTTTTAGAGCACACACGAAGGCTTAGCCAGGTTGGTGTGGTCTGATGATAAAAGATTTTCTTTCTATGGGATTAATAATCTTAAAATTTCATCCACAATAACATGTGCTACCTTTCTTCTCACATCAGGTATTGGAGAAGAATTCAGATCTCAAGACACAGAAGTCATTTGAAGCAGTGATCAGTGTACTCAAAGCCTGCAAGGATGGAGCCGTCGAACATATCTTCAGGTACAGATTCGTCTATATCCCCTCTGCCATGTTACATGCTCTCCTTAGTGGATGTTAGCCTCTAATCCATATATCATCTATGTAGGTTTGGTCTCCAGCTGTGTCCTGTGTGTATGGGAGACCCCCAAGATCCCCTGTGCCTGCCATGTGAACACATCTACTGTGTGGCCTGCATCAAACAGTGGTTGGCCCCTGGTCAGATGTACTGCCCCCTCTGCATGCAGCCAGTGCCTGATGACTTCCACATGGGTCCTTCAGAGGACATAAGGTAGGGCACTGCATCAAAATATGCATCAAATAAAAAGGAAACATATCTTTGATGAACTTTGAGTTAAAAACACAGATTAAGCCCAATGCAAGAGAGGAATTAATGCCATATATGTGTGCATTCTTTTTTTCTGTAGGAAAATTGTGATTGATTAAAGATGAACTTGCTATGTGTTTTGTATATATCAATTATGAGGTCCCTAAGTAGACAACATATTATCTGTATCATTACCAGCGTTTCATTTGGGAAGCCTGTTATCTTTGATCTGGCACTATAGTCTCTAATTTTATCAAATTTAGCTTATTAATGTATATACTTGGTTTGAACAATGTCTTACTGCATCACAAACCTGAAATAAATCTAAAACAAAAATATACTTGATTATCTGTTGATTTCGGATGTAGGGCCTGATTTATGCCACACAGTGGTGCTCACATCAAGTCAGCCTTGACACAGATGGCCTCCTGCAAGATGTGTAGTAAGGTGGTGAATATGAAAACAAAAGTGTGTCCACACTCACAGTATTATATGACAGTTCTGACAATACTCCCTTTTTAGGTTTGGGTCTTCATACCCAAAATCCCACAATATACTTGCCATCAGTTTCCTATGTAAAACAAGGGCTGCATACAAATAAAATCAGTTAGGTATGAATTGTTGAGGCTCACCGCACAAAAAATCAACAGTGACAAAAAAAGGAAACAAACAAGCATCAAATCCAATCTGTCACTGAATGCTTGGAATGACTGGCCTTGTTTCTGCTCATACGTGTTCAAACATAACACAAACAAAACCATTTTTGAGACATCATCATAGTAGATGACACTTGCTGAGAAATATTTCAAATGTCAATTCAGCAGATTTACATCCAGACTTTTAGCATAGAGAGAGTTCAGATCATCAGGATGCGTTGTTTTTAGATGCCAACAGTTTTCATCAAACTCATCTTTTGATATAAAACTCCTAATGATAGAACAAATTATGTCCGTGATCTTTTGTTTTTGATAGAAAAGCAGAACAGTCTAAGTCATTTTAGATTTTGTTGAGTATATTTTAAGATGTTTTTCAATTGATGCCATACAGGCATGGTGCCAATTCAGTCTTTGTATGCTGTTTTAGCTACAGCTGAATTAAAAATGCAGGGTAAATGTCATATCTGTGGCTTTCACTCCCTGTAATTACCAGTGTGAATGTGTCTTTTGATCAATATGAGGGAAGCCCTGTGTAACCTTGTTGTCACTGTTGTTTTGTGTAGGATGCTCATCATCCAGCACGCTCGGTTCAGGAAGCAGTGCAATGCTTTCTTCATTGAGCTGGTGTCTACTGTGTGCTTCAAGGACAACTCTCCCCCCTGTCCAGCCGTCATACTTCATTTGCTGTCCTTCCTCATGGTTGAGGCCAGCGCTGTCCCCATTCTCAGAGGTGTGTTTGCCTCCTAAAGGCTGAATTATGCTTCAGCGTTAGAAGAGTGTACGGGGGTTGTGCGAAGCACGCATTTCCTACGCAGCGCGTGTGTCCAACATACCTCTGCGAAACACGCTGAGCAATTCTCCGCCCACCAACGTCGCTGCTCTTCTGTACGTCTTTGTAATGGCGAGAGGACGAGTCGTATAGGTGCGGGTACTTGCGCACCTCCTCGGCCAGGCGTTCTTCCGCGAGATCCAGCACTCTCCAAAGTTTTCAAACACAACCGACGAGTCGAGACACAACAGTTATTTTAAAAACGGCGCTGCCAGCCGGCACAACAACAGGATGTGATGCCGGTTGCAACGAAATGCCGGAAATGATGTACTTCGGCGGACCAATCACAGCTCTTGTGGGGCTGCGTAGGGTCCGCGTAGTTACAATTTTTGGGAGGCGCGCGGCAAGGCTCTGCAACGGTCGCACAACCCCCGTAAGCTTCGCACAACCTCCGTACGCTCCTCCTACGCGGAAGCATAATTCAGCCTTAACCCTGTCCACTTGTGTATGTGCACACACATTTCTGCATATACAAATTTTGCTGTTGGTTTGTTGCTTCTTAATTGTTTTTTTTTTTTTTTTTTTTTTTTTTTTTTTTTGGTGTGTGTGTGTGTGTGTGTGTGTGTGTGTGTGTGTGTGTGTGTTTTTTTGGCAGTTAATCGCCAAATTCTGACAAAGGTGCTGTCTCCATTTGATGACTCCGTGGATAAAAATCCAGTGGTTCGGTCAGTAGTGCTCAAACTCCTGCTGAAATACAGGTGAGGAGCTAGGGCTGCACATTGGTGATGGCCTCCTTGTTGGCAGTATTTATGTTTTTAGCAGTTTTACAAGTGCCTGTAATCTTTCTTTTATTTTTGAAGCTTCGATGACGTTAAAGGGTACCTACAGCAGCATCTCACCGCAGTTGAGCAGACCAACATCTTGGAGGAGACTGACAAAACTGAACTTTACTCATTGTACATTAACTGTCTGGAGGTATGCATGGATGCAAACTTAGCATTTTGAGTAGTGCCTTTGCATTATTCAGTTAAATGTTCCAGCTTAAAATTCAAATATGCCAGTCACATATTTACATTGTAGGATCTTGCATAATCATTCAGCCTGTTTCCATAGTATGAATTTCTGTTTGCCACTCTTTTATAAATGTAGGATTCCATGTTTGAGAGGTTGCAGTTTCGAACTGCAGCAGAGCAGCAGGCTTGTCTTCAGGATGAAACGGCCTTCCTGACTGATTACCTGCAATCAGATGCTGTTTCTGCAAACAGAGCCACTGTAGAGTATCTGCAGCAGGTGGCCAGGGTGCGTATGGACTTGGATATGGCTGCTAGCCTGCTTGTGGAAAAACTGACTGGTGCAGGTATGTAATCCTAATCAAATACTGTATGCATTTTTCACAGCTAACACTTCTTTAATAGTCAACATATTATCACACTAATTTCAGTAAGTCTTTTTTATCGAAAAATATCAAACCAAATCAGTGATTTCATTTGACAGAGACTTCATTTTCTGTCATTGCTGTTCCAGGAGCTCAGCAGGGCGGGCAAAATGGATTGACAGCCTTCTTCACAAGTGTGGTGGAGTTGTGTAGGCACAGTGGGAATAACTGGTATCGTGTCTACCTGATCCGCAAGATCTGCAGCCTGCATGGAGTAGAGTTTGTCCATAAACTCCTCAAAGTGAAAGATGTGCACTGGCTTTTCCCTGAAGAAGTTCTGCAACAGGTACTCTTATCCACATTTTTGTTCTCAGAGTGTTCATATGAAGGAAAAGCACTGTTACTGTGTAATACTTGCATGTATCAATCTGTTTTGATTTTATCACCTACACTTTGATAACGTGTTACCTCAAGAATGAAGAAGGCAGCCCCATAGACCAGTATCTTGTGTGTGGAGAAGACTACAAAACTATCAGAGATGCTGTCGCAAAGGCAGTGATAGAGGGCAAAGTGGTTGGACTGGATGAGACTTGCGAGGTAATGTTGTGCCACTTTTTTCTTTATAACTCATTGGCTAATGTCAGATCACATGACATCGCATTTGTGTCATACTTTTTGTTATTGTGCATGCTAATTTGGGAATCCTGTTTTCAGTTTACAAGCTCTTATTTGTTCTCTGTCTGTAGGGTCGTAAGTGCTTGCCACAGAGGACAACAGTTTACCTTCTCTTGGCACTGTTCAGAGAAGTCACCACTCTCCACAGAGCAGCCAATGCTAACTTCCATCCCAAGCCTGAGGTAGATCCTTACTCCACTACCTAATCTCATATAATCTCATATAATCTGTAAAATGTTAACACAAGCATGTTTGTGGCAGTCTAATCCTTCAGTTTGGCCCTTTTAGGCAGGTGAGGGCAATAGATTTCAGGTATGCACCACCATAATCTCGCCAAACCTGCCTCAAAAAGAAGATCCTATTCTCTTCCAAGCAAAAAGGGTTTTAAATTTAGTGAGGACAAACCAGAGCTTTGACGGATGCTACCTATTTCTTCACGTGTTTTTCAAAAACAACCAGAAAAGAGAAACTACTGCAAAAGGGCTTTCAGTCTTGAAGGTTTTCATCTTTAATGTTTTCTTGAGTGAGAGAGGTAGATACCAGTGTTTCTCTGCTGCAGTCTGAGGCAGAGCAACATCTTGTGACCAAAATGGTTTGTACCTTTGTTCAAACCACCAATTTACATATCTTCAATCGCCAGTATTTGTAATAACACTTGTTTTGTCAGTGAATGAATGAATGCAACTGTCAATGAAGTTATTTCCCCAATGATGGCTGGCAGGTGGACAATTAGAAACTGTAGAATCCCCTACACAGTGTTGATTCTACTAATTTATTGTACTGTTTTTTTTATCCATCTTTTCCACTACAGCAGTTGCAAGCCTTCATGGCATACATCCAGGCTTCCAGGGTCCTTGCCAGGCCAGAGCTGAAGGCCTTCGCCACAGCCTTAGTGACCAACCAGCTGGGGCCACTGACTGTTCATCCTGGGGCCTCTGATGCCCAGTGTGTGATAGTGGAGCTAGCTGTTCATCTGGCTGCTGTTTTGCTTTGTGGAAACCAGGGGATCCTAGCTCCCCTGCAGCAACTGGCACTGGCACCCGCCAACATGCAGGTAGGTTAATTGTCATTGACTTTCAGTGTTGGCAGCTCGGCCCCACCTTCACTTCACTAAATTGAACTTTTTTACTTTTGTTGGTGCAGAGAGCCTTCTTGCCCACCATGCCAGAGGACATGTTAGCTGTGGCTCAGCAAGCTCTGGGACATTTGCAGTGGTACCGTAAGTAACAGACAAGCTTTCAAATTTAAGTGTTTCAATCAGAGGTAGAATGCAGTTTTCATAATCAATTTTTTTTTTTTACACTTCCCGTAGATTGTCCAAATGGTCATCCCTGCACCATTGGCGAGGTATGTAACATTTAGTCTAGTTCACAATGAGTCTGCCAGTAGTCTGTTTACATCGTCCCGACTAACAAGTTGTTTGATACATTGTTACTTTTTAAAATTTGGTTCAGCTGGCTTTCAGACAGCTCAAATAAAAGCAATAGGGTGTTCTCACTGACTGAATGAACCGCACCACGGGCATAACGCACCTCCGTTAGATTCAACTGGACTAAACACAGCTGCTGTGAAAGTGACTTAATACTATTGGATAACTATCTACATAGTTTATCCTTTTTAAATTCGCAACTGTTTTCTTTTTTTTTTTTTTTTTCTTTTTTTTTTTTCTCTAGTGTGGCCAGCCCATGGAAAGAAGCCGTTGTTTGGATTGTGGTGCTGTGATCGGTGGAGACAACCACAGACCTGTCCAAGGATTTCATGCTGTACAGCTGCAGTAAGTGGCTATTTAAATCACTAATTCAGAAAGAAAACTGGAACATAGAACTAAGTTAATTTGTATTTAATTGTTTTGCTGCCTTCCCACAGGGGTGACCGCACTCAGTCAGGTCACATCCTTGGTGACCCCAGCCGCAGGGACAATCCAGACATGCTGGACACAAAGAACATTTCTCCTGTAGCCTTTAACATTGTCCGCATGCTCACCCACATGGCCATGTTGATTGGGGTCAGCAGCAATGCACAGGTAGCTTGTTCTTATGACAAAATAGGCAAATAGGAATATAGCAGAGGGTCAGTTTCCCAATCTCAATGTCCGCCCTAAGTCCTGAGCACTGAGCCCTCTCAGACCTTAAGTGATGTCACCTGCATAATCAGCTCAAACGCCTGAGTGTGTGAGAGTGTAAGGGATTAAAGGGGCGTAAATATGAGGAACGTGGGGCAGCACACTGTGAAATCACTTTACTTTTAAGACAACAGCAGCTGTTCCTTTCCAATGTAATTATTAGTACTTTGTTTCTATCCTTGTAACTTATTCCCTCTAACATAATCGTGTTAAGTCAACTCCTCGATAAAATCTCAATAAGCCTGAAAGTATTGGTTCAAATGCAGGACAATCAGACGTTAATTTATAGGCATTAAAATTCTACTTATGTTTTTGAAGATATTCTGTGAAGCTGATTGAATGTCTGTTTTGATTTAATAATTGTGTTACCCCAATTTCTTCAAGTGGCATCAAGTCATGTTTATAGAGTGAGTAATAACCAGAAAAATAACACTGGGAGGAAATCAGATAATATCACTTAGTAAGAATTTTACTGGCATCAAAATTACTGAAGAAGGAATACTATACTACCGATTTTCTCAAAAAAAAACATTTTTGGACTGAAACACTACACATTTCGTAATCCATATAACTATGACTATATCGGGACTTCCAGTCCCAGTCATCCCGGTTTAACATCACAACAAGATGGATTGTTGGGGATTCCCTAATGTAAATTCCAGTTTCCCAGTGGGACGGCCTGAACCCTCACAGACTCATCGGGAATGTGCACCAAAGTGTGTGGGTGCGTAAGGGCAGACATTGAGATTGAGCAAATCAGTTTCAACTGCTTGAAGTATCCGTAGAAATGCCCGACCTTTGCAGCAATGCCAACATACTGATATTCTGGTATTAACACCAAATAGATGGCCAGGATGAGTCACTGATCTGCAGTATCTTTGTTTCTAGCCCATCAGCACCATAATCAAGCCTCCGGTCACTGACCCTGGAGCATTCCTGTTTGCTCACCTGCTAAAGGACATGGATCATCTGACCAGGTCGCTGGGCAAGGGGACAGATGACACGGTCAACGCTGTTCACCTGCTCATCAGCAGCCTCCTGGAAGTCCACCAGCCCCAACAGTGTAAGGAACAAATTCAGTTACAGACTTCAAAGCAGAATATCCCTTTGTAGTTTATGTTCAGTGGGGAAGCGTTAATTATATTACATTAAATGGTATGGTATTAGGATGTGGAAGTTTCTAAAAGCTGGGCAGTTTGTCTGGCACAGTTTTTTCATAGCTTTACAAATGGTCCAGGGTGATGAAATGAAACCTTTACTTCAGACACTTAAAATTATTGAAGTTGCATTGATGAATCAGTACATTTCTTTTGTTAATAACAAGTTTGGGAAGTTACAGAAGGGACTATGTCCTTTCTTTAAATGTGCTTCATATGCTGTTATCAATGTACAGCTTTTTCGCTGAGGCCAGCTGCCTCAGTTACATTTTGTCTGTCCGTGCCAACATTTTTGAGCACCCTAAGGTCCACAGTACCTCAAGTTCTACTTTTTGAACACAATATGTTTTGTTTTTCCTCACAGGGCCTATTCCATATGACAATCTGCTCTCCACCAAAGAGGCCAGAAATGGATGGGAGCTGAGCATAAGCAACACCATCATCACACCTCAGCTGAAGGTAAAATCATCGTGCTGTGTATTTGTTCCACCTCTGATTGTTCCTATTTGAAAGAGTTACAATTTATTTTCCCCTGTCATCGTCTCCTCCTCAGCAATTGGACAGGCGACTAAAGGAAGTGAACACATATATCCGGACTGACTCTCGTGTCTCTGCCAACCCCATCATCAAGCTCATATCTGGGGATCCTTGTCTGTTCTTGGCCTCTCTTCCCAAAGACTCTCTGATTCATGGCTCAGCTGTGTGGAGTTGCAGAGAGAAAGTGTCTCTGCTGAGTCTCACCCACATTTTAGAGCAGCATGATGGCAAAGACATCCTGCCTGTGCTGTGGAAGTTTTTGCATAGGGTAAGAAATAGGTGATGAAACAAAGATTGCCACCATCTCTTAATGAGTCATAACAGTCTTCCTTCTCAGGGCAGTTTTTTAAGAATATATTGTAAATGAATGTGTCCTAGGCATATTTTGGCGCACACTGTGCCTTGTCTGTGACAGTCTTTTAGAGAGCTATTTGTAGTCTATTCTACTAGGCTAAGCTCTGTCATCGCTGCTACTTACATACTAAGAGAGACTGATGATTGATCTAATTAGTGGCTGTTATTTCTATCAGGAGGCAGAGCTGCGCTTGGTGAAGTTCCTTCCTGACATCCTGGCACTCCAGAGAGATCTGGTTAAAAAGTTTCAAAATGTCTCTGACCTGAGCTATGGCACCATTGCGGAGTTCCTCAACAGTCAGAAATCTGGTACTGGAAATAGCTTATTATCTGAACAGCTTGTTCTTAAATTTTCTCAGTGGCATGATCCCATATGTAAAATGCCACCAAGGTCCAAACTGTCAATAATTAGTGCTTGTTCAGAACATTTTACATTTTTTCATCAGTTTTGTTACAATGTGACCAAAAATGTTTCTTAAAATCTCCTCCATACATGGGTTGAGAACCCCTGATTATGTAAAACGCCTCACATAGTAAATGTATTATGGAGCTGAATTCTGTACTCTTTTGGATTAAATACTTTGTTTCTGCATTTCCATCTAGTTTCACTGAGAGCCTGGTATGAGAAATTCATCAAAATATTCCTGACAACATGGAATCAGCTCAGGGTGTCTTTGGCTAACAATGGTAAATACAAATACAAATCCCACATCACATTTATCACATTATAGACTGACCTATGCAAACCCCACACTAATGTAAAATGTTGTCATTCAGGAGAGATTAAGATCCCAGATGAGCTCTCCCAGGAGGATCTCAGCTTCACCAGTGACTTTAAGGTGCTTCTACCACGGCGACAAGGCCCTGGCCTGTGTTCCACAGCCCTGGTCAGCTATCTCATCGCCCTGCACAATGACCTGGTCTACTGTGTGGAGAAACACACCGGAGAGGAGACCAGGTGGGGGCGCTGATGTCACATTTTACTCACTTGCACATGTTTGGCAGGAGGCACACTGTCATTAACTTTTGTAGAAGTAAGTTGGGTTAGACTGACTGTACTTAACTCAGATGTATTCTAGTTTTTTATACAAGTTCACAAGGATTGATTGATTTGGAGACCAACAACATGATAGAAGGAAAACATTTTGATTTTTAAGTCATGGCTGCATAGGGAGTGACACACAAAACAAAAACATACCAGCTACACGCCCAGTACTACAGAGCATATATTGACTGTTTCTTCTATCCCCAGCTACAAAGTGAGCCCTGCAGATCTGACTGACCTGCATGTGATCAGATATGAGGTGGAGAGGGACCTTATGCCCCTGGTTCTCTCAAACAGTCAGTACAGCATAGAGAGAGGCCAGGAGACCCTACATGAGTATGACTTGCCCAAGATCCAGCAGCAGATCCTCACCCGCTTCCTTCTGGGAAAACCTCTCATTACCCTCAATGTGAGCAAATGAAACATACCATATCCAATATATGACCCGGAGTAATCGACTGTATCATCATTAAGATTATGTATTGTTCATGTCCGTGTCTCATCACCACAGGGCATCCCCACACTAGTGAACAGACATGACCGGAACTATGAGATTATTTTCAAGGATGTCAAAGGGAAAGTCAAGCAAGTAAGTTGTGATGTTGGTAAATACGTCATGGGCTGTATTAAAAAATGATTACAGTTGTACACTGCATTCTAACTTACATGAAGCATGCTGCTGTTGAAGTTCCCTTACGGTAATATGCGGCCTGTGTTTGTGTGCCAACAGGAGCCTCTTCAGACTCTGACCCGGTTTACCCTGGCTGGGGAGCTGCAGTCCTACAGTGAGGTATGCGAGGCCCTGTCCACAGTGGAAGTGGCTCTGGGCTTCCTTGCCATGACCGGAGGAGAGCCCCACATGCAGCTGGCTTGCTACCTGGAGGAGGTGCTGCAGATGGGAAACCAGATGGCTCCACATATCCTCAAGGTCAACCTGTCTGAGATTGTTGCCAACGTGTACACAGACACACTGGTTATCTTAGCCTCTTGCACTTTGCCTCCTTTGGCATGAGCACAGTGGCTAGATTGGACAGTTTTTGAAAAATGTTGTGTGTGCATATTGTTTTTATCTGCATAACATGAGATAACATTTCATGTCTCTTGCCCACAGGCCTTGAGTATGTGCAGTCTGAAGCACTGTGTGGCCCTGTGGCAGCTCCTGTCTTCGCTCAAATCAGAAAACATGCTGCATCTAAAGAGGGTAGGGGAACACATAATACTACTGTAAAATGGACAAAGGAGGTGAAAAGTTGTATGAATAGCAGTAAATCTGTATTTTATTGTCAAATCATTATGGGGTGGCATATAGACAGTTATAAATGTCTAGATAACTGAATAAACTAAGAAACATATACAGGTGAACCACCACATCATTTATACACTTGAAAATGTAATAACATCTTCTTTCTCTGCATTCCTTGTGTGCATCAGGATCCATTTGTGGGAATTTCGGAGAGGTACAAGGAGGCTCTGGGCGAGGAGGAGCGCCGGCTTCTGACTGTGTTTTTTTCCAAGAGCAGTGCTGACACCTTCCTGCTGGAGATGCACGAGTTCCTGCTGTTGGTTCTCAAGAACCCTCACGCACCTGATACCTACAAACCTGAGTGGGGGTAAGACAAAGATCCATGACATGGCAATTTTTATGTGAATTGTTCTCATACCGGTCTTAAAAAGTCTTTTAAAAAGTATGATAAAGAATTTTCTTAAGTTAAAGAAAAGTGAAAAGGTTTTGACATTGACAAGAAAACTGTTATATTAAGAAACATACATTAACGCATATTAACTTATGCTATACACTTTCATATGGGAAAGACAAAAACCATCTCCATACTTTTTTTTTAATTTTAAAGAGCAGTGATTGGTTGGCTGAGATAGTACCAACCATTCACTTGAAGTGTTTGTGTGTGCATGGTTTTGTTTTGAGTGGGGGCAAAGCAGGCAAAGTCCTTCCATTTCCACCGACCAAGCTTGCTGTAGTTTGTCAAACTGCATACTCACAGATTTGAATTTAACCTCTAAATGTTTAAGTTGGTCGTACATCTACAGACAAAAGGATGTGGTGTAAATCTGCAAATCATGTGGTGTAAATTATGGAGTTGAAATATGATGCCTCTGTTAATAACATCGTCAGTCAATAACTGTTACTTTTTTTTATTATTATTATTTTCAACATTAAATTAGAATCCAACCATCCAACCCTCAACATGAGTAAATTGATACATTCTAGTGTTAGGTGGGGAGAAGAATTCCAACTCTGAAAAAAAAAAAATGTTTTGAAGTGCATGACACAACACAGACACGCACACACACACAATGTGTGTGTGTGCGTGTCTGTGACAATCTGAGGTCACAAACTGAAAAGTGGATGTTTTTTCTCTTTAAAGCTTGAAAGACACACTGGTGTCTTACATGGAGCGTAAGGATCTGGACGTTCCCCCAGATGTGGAGGAGTGTTTCCCGGAGCAGATCTACCTGTCCCAGTATATTGAAGCCTGGAAGTGTGTTGTGGCCTTAAAGCAGGAGCTCAGTCAGAGATAATGAAGATGAGTCGGTGATGGAGAAGATTTTTTTTTTTCTGCCTTTTTCCATATCATACTTTGCCATATTACATATCATTCAGTGGCCTCAGATAATGTTTACAGCCATGAATACAATCTATTTGCAGTGAAGTGTTAGAAGTGTTATATCGGGTGTTTTACCTTCATGTGCTTTTTTAAAGAGCACTGATGTTAAGCTTCAGAGTGCCACAGTGTAACTATGCATGCACAGTTCACATTACAGCTCTTTCCCGTTCAAAAAAGTGAACTTTTATGTCTGTAGACAATACAATGCACTCTCTTTTGAAGTTGAAAGAATTAGTATCTGTTCTTGTTTTGCATTATTATCTATTTTTCTAGGCAATTAATACTGTGTGCACAGTGTTTCCTTACTTCTGAAAGTCTTTCAGCTTGCACTTTATTGCAATGTGAATTTCTCAGCAGCCATGGCAGCAGAGAAAAGGCACAATTCAGATTGAATTAGGCCTTAGACTCAGGTAAAAAAGTTGGTGTGTGGAGTTGTAATTCTGGGGACTGAAAATAACATAAATCTCAGTCACTCAACACTTACAAAAACTGTTGAGTGTTTGGCTTATTTTAACTTGAAAGAATTGATATCCTTGATATTTTTTTGTTTTCTTTGAGATATAAAAGCTGCTGATCGCCTTTCTTTCACTTTTTAAAGTCTTTGTCTTAGAGATTACAAGGCATTTTGTGTTTTGTGTTTTTTTCCATTCCATATGTATTTAGTGATATATGCAGACTTTGTTGAACAAAAAAAAAATCTATATATATATATCATGAGTACTTCTTACAGTTATTGCCTCAATTGTCTATTTGATGCCATTTGGTCGATGTCTCCACTCAGTGTATCTGAGATCCAGGGCTGCGGCCATAACCAAATAGCTCATCCCCATTGAGAATAAAATAATAGATACATCTGGCAGTTTTGCCTTGGCTCCTCTTGATCTTTGTTGGTTGTGTCACCAACTTAGCATGAATGCTAAGAATCTTTGTACATGGTAAATGTGCAATTGGTGGGCTTTGGTAAGATATTTCTTTCTATTAAATCATTTAGATTCACAGACAAAACAGACAGAAACTAGGCTAGTTTTAATCTAATAAATTGGCAGTGCACACCGCACCTTTTTTATGTTGGCTATTGTACAAGAAAAAAGGAAGGGATATCCAAAATTTGTTCATCTCAGGTTGGGTGTATCTTAAATTAAATTTTATCTAAACTAGCAGCATCTCTTTATGTACTTTTTATGAGAAGTGTGTTACAGATGCTTCACACTCACAGTAACAGCATAATTGGGTCACTTAAATTCATTCATTAATGTATGGACCTGTTGCATCACAGCCAAAAGGCAAGAGACCTAATTCATGATGGAGTGCTCAGGAAATGCCTGTCTGCTTCAGGTTAGGTGACTTTCTGACCCTCTGTTGGTGGGAGCTCAATGTGTTTCTGATCAGGGTGATGGACATGATAAGGACAAGAGACCTACATTGCTGGGCAGCTCTTAAATTCAATTTCCTCAATACCAAAGCAGTGTTTAGCATAACAATGTCAAATGGAAGTAAATGGAAGACCTTCAAAAGTAAACCACGCCAGCGACCACCTCCTGGGTTGTCAGCTAGGCAGCTGTTACTGGGGCGGGTAGTCGCTGGAAGTGATATTCAAGAGTGAAGATGCAGGCCAGAAACAGTTTTCACTCAAATGTTATCAGAACTTTGTTTCTGTGTCATAATGACAATATTCAACAAGGAAACTAATCATGAGTAAATAAATAGTGGCCCTCCTGAGCACGAAGTGATCACACAGCTGAAATCCATCAATCACAGGGATGTAGTGTTTCATCTTCCTTTCTCTTGGTGTAAAGTTTACCCGCAAGGATGGCAGGCTGAAAACCATGGCTGTCATCGGCAGATTCCATTCTTTTGTCCCTGAGGCTGACACCTTGGCCTTTCAAGCCTCATCCCACTGCTCATTAGCAAACCCCACTGTGGGAGTACTGTACATGGGGTAAAACTTACCCACAAATGGGCCATGAGGCGTGATTTACACAGCTCAGGCCTGCAGAACAAGCCTCACTGAGCAAGCTCAATCACTCTCGCTTCCACTTCTTTAGGCTTCAAAACCAGCATGCCGGTGGCACAAAGACAGAATACAAAGACGCTAAATTGGTGCTCTGCTCGCTATTGTCTTTGTGCCCTTGATGAGGAGAAATTGGGGGCAAAAATGCAATGCAGCATGGGGCATATCTAATGATATTCATGGTTGATGGACAATTGGGATTGGGTCATGAGCATGAAGGTCCTCTGATGGACAAAGCCGGATGATGGCCTGCAGCATTCTACAGAAATAAGCATTTTTATTTGCAGCAGTCGTGCAGCATGTGATGGTCACGCAGTCTCAGTTTTTAAAAAGCTGCTGCGCTTGGTTGAAAATCAGGTCTCTTATTAGTCGGATTACAGATTAGATTAAGACCCCTCTTCCTTCTAAAACCTGTTGTACAGAGATCAGCATGTTGTTGTGGAGCCACTTTGGCTCCACATCATCGTCACTTCAGTGAGGAGCAACAGTAACAGCCGTGCCAGGTCATCATTGTAATTAGGAATTCATTCTCTGACATGTCACATTATTTAACTCTCTTGGTTAATAAAAGGAGCAAGTGAACCAACCAGATATAAGCATTAAGGACTACAATGTGAAAATTACTTTCCTGAGACCGTAACCACCAACATTTAACACCAAATCAGCTTTACTAAGTTTTACCAAGGTTAAACCTATTGTTAAACCTCACTCCTCCACCTCCATGCTTCTCTTGACTCTTGTAGATCAACTTCTGTCTTTCGCAGATAAGCTCTTCAAGCCAGTAAAATTAAAGCGAAGTTCAGCTTTGAATTGTCACTGTTCCTTGATCTGCTGCGGCGCTTCCAGCTTAACCCTTTGCAAACACCCTCAGATATTCATCACGTTTACACCTTGGGGATCCAATATCATACTCTGGAACTGACGCCAGCCAGGCGCTCTCAGCCGCAAGGGAGCTAAGATTTTAATGATTGTGGTATGAAATCAGTACCCTGAAATACCCCCGAGACCCCAGAAAGCACACACAGGCTACTGTATTTTCTATGGGGAATTACATGTGCTTTACTGGCAGTCTGGGAAAATGTTTTCTTTAAATTAGCCCTTCAGGGTGCTGCTGTTATTGCATTATTATCAAATTAGTGTATTTTAATTACTACGTCATAAGAAATGTATGTGGCAATAGGTCACGGTGGGATGAGAGCACAGACTGAGTCCAAATTCTCAGGTTGCCCAGACTGCTCTGCAACGCTGAGATGAAAAAAAAAAAAAAGCTAGTCATTGAGCCAATGCAGCACATCTGTGAATTATATTAGCTAATTGTATGCACTTCTTGCACTCAACACTTGGGTTGTCCTCCAAGCACAAGGAAAAAATTAAGAGCACTGCCGCCATGTTGTTCTATTAAATATGTGAAGAGAAAATACAATTACTAGTTAAGTGGGAACATACCACATGGGATTATGGGGGGCACGGCGTTTCAAGTTTTCAGAGTTAATTTTTCACCATGCAGATCGAGGAGAAAACATGATGAAGCTTTACCTTGGTTTAATCAATATGGTTAACATTTGCTTTGAAATTTTACTCTCTTTGAGATTAGATTTTCTGACTGATTTAGTTTACCGTGGCATTTAACACCATCCAACTGTATGAACAGTCCAGAGCAGAATAACCCGCCATCATATTCTGTAATTCATATCTTATCATTTTAAGATTTAGCATGTAGCTGTGATATTCCCTTTTTAAATGTACAAGTAGGTTAAACAAGCCTTTCTGGCATCTCAGCTGTGAAATGTTTCACAATAGTCTCTCTTTTGGTTTTGCTTGCTCATTTAAAACTAGCAACTCCTATCTCTGTTTGCCGTAAAACCTTGATTAAAGTATTTTGTATGTATCAAAAATCAAGGATTTTTCTTGATTAAGACAAATGGCTGTTTGTGCATAATGCCAAACTGTCTGGGTGGAGCCTGCTGCTCAATCCTCACCCTGGGCCAAGAAATCTGAACTCAACTTTAGCAGTTGCATTACTGCAGCTTGAATTTCAATACCAAACTGTCTGCAAGAGGCAGACAGCTTTGCCCGTGTGCTCCACAGCAATAATACCACATACTGAACTGGACTGTTATGGTAAAATGAGAGGGTGTTTGAGAAGCCCAGAAATATGTCTAGCATTTCCCAAATAACAATAAGAAATGGGGCAAGATAGGGTTGTGGTGTCAGGTACCGTGTTACATTTACAAAGTAAGAAGCCCCTGCTGCTCTCACTGACTCTTGTTTTGGGAAAGCTACAGACACTGGATACAATTATTGGGGCCAGAAGTCCTCCCCCCTCATTGCTCATCTGTCAGAATTGTATTTAGCTTGAAGGGAAACAGTTTGGCATACTGCGTCTCAAGGCTGGAGAGAAATATTTTTATAAGGTGATGAAACAGAAATGCTTTCTGCTGAGCCCAAATGCTGGTTCACCAGTGGACACGCAGAGCGAACCCTGCAACTTGATATGGCCCATGACTAGGATGATAGTTTTCATGGCTTCACACAGTTTACCACAAATCATAAATCAAACTCATGCTTCTATTCTATTCTGTTCTATTCTATTCTATTCTATTCTCTCTCTATATGTGAAAAAAAAAAATGTAATAATAAATACAGAAAGCTGGAGAGCTAAACGTGCTCAGAATATGCCTGTGGAGACATATGGGGGAAAATATGGATTAAAGCTTTAACAGAATGTCCAAAACAAATGCAATGGGACTGAGGCAAAGAAGAAATTAGTGCATAATATTTAACATCCGAACAAAATCTAAAGTATATGGCATCTGCATAATTATAAAAATAGATGTACATCTAAATATAACATGAATGAATATCAGTGCCTGTATGTATGAAGCATTAAATAGGTGGAACCTTTATGGCAGTGTCAGTGTTCATGCAGCGTGTGACAGTGAGGGATATGGAAATCTGAAGGAATCTGCAAATCTGCCATATTCCCGTTAACAAGTCTTGAAAGCCCCACCAGGACAGAGAGTGTCCTGCAGTGTAGACACACATTGTGAAAACATTACATTCACTCACTTAGATAATATATGTACAGAATGTGCTGATTTGGATATATACATTACTGGCTATTTCCTTTTGGAAACTCCAGATGGACGATGGTAGGGGCTGTATGTGCAGAAAAAGTGGGAATGTGCAAAAGACGCATGTTAATGGATATCCACCTTACCTAGGGGTATATCTATCATGTCAGCCGTGCTCAGAACTTCTTCATGTTGTATTCTTCCACTGGGGCCTCTCGTCACTTCCCAGCCACCCATCCCCGACCCCCCCGCACAGTGTTTTCACCCTGCACCACGGGCTACAGCACTGCAAGGCAGGTAGGCAGGCAGCTGCTCCTCATTCCCCAGCTCTCCAGCGGATCCTCAGCAGTTCCCATTTTCCCAGAGGTTCCTGTGTGAAGAATTAGCACTTTAGTTCTGCTGCTTTGGGGCTTCACTCGGTGCACCACAGACCACACAGAGGAAAGGCAGAGGTGGTGCTGGGAGCCAAATAGGGTCAAATTTGGACAAAAGATTGCTCAAATTTAACTGAAGAGGACTTAGGAGACGTATATGTAAGAGGAGTTCATTTGCAAAAACAGATCAGTTCCATTTCTGAGAAAAAAATGAACTGATTTTGGCATATAATAATTCATAATAACATACTTTCTGAGTGCAAAATGCAAAATGTTGCCTGCAAAAGCCAGGGCAGCCTCACCTTTAGCCTACTTTTAATATATTTTAGTTGATATTATCTGGACAAACTATGGTTTATAAAGATGAATACAAATAGAAATATCTCTTTTTTGCATATTAGCTCTTGTTAGGCTCCCAGATTTCTGTCACCTTTCTCACCTCAAAAATCTTTGCTTTTAGTGACTTGAAAATGTCACTGAATTACAGTTCAGGGAATATTGTAAAGTTTCTATTCTTTTATTTTGGTGTGGTGGGGGTCTAGGTGCGAGAACCATAATAATGTGTTACATAAATCAAACAACAGAGAAATATTAGTATCTGTTTACATCAGAGTGAAAAATGCCAGCGCGTCTGGAACTCTCACAACAGAAAACTCTCCTTTGAAAGAGAGAGAAAAAAAAAAGAGTTGCTGCCTGGCACAAAGCAAAGAGTGTTATATAATGCAATTACAGACTGTTCTCTCTCTCTCTCTCTCTCTCCATCTTTGTCCCCCGTCTGTTTCCCTGTTTGTTTTCTCTCATACGCTTCTTTCTTTCTTTCTTTCTCTTTTCTCTGTCTTTCTTCTTCCTTACATTCTTTGTTATCTGACGACCCATTGGCTGTGAATAGATAATGACTGTGCAAGAGGTTTTGTTTACCATGGATACCAAAGAATTAGGGTGATTACTATTGGTGCCAGTGTTGTAACAAGCCAGGACGGCCTGTCACAGACTATGGAGGTGCTGACAGTTATCCTGTACAAGATTAGAGAACTTGGATTATAGGTTGTTTTTCCCCACCTGGGTGATGAGAGGCTAACTAGAAGAAAACGCTGAATGTCACAATGCCAGGACCCTGAGAGAGAGAGAGAGAGAGAGAGAGAGAGAGAGAGAGGTGGGCGAAGGGTCCTGGCCGAAAGAGGGAAAAAGCAACATTGGCTCGTTTGTGTACAATGGCTAATTCACTCATCTATTTTGTGTATTACGGTGGCCCAGTATACACAGCCTTGAGTGTGGAAATGAAATCACCATCTACCTTGACCCTTCACCTTTGTATTCCCATGATGCCGATGGAGCCCCATAGAGGGAGATGGTTTCTTCTCCGTCTCCTGTTAAGCTCTCCTGTGGTCAAGGGCCGACGCGGTGTTCAGTTTCACAGCACCTCTCTCCTTGGCCCCAGCACAAATACACAACACCCTCTCCTGTTGCACTTGATAATATTTATCCTCAATTATAATTCCACAGATATGGATTCTTGAGTGGAGTACAGTGGCAGCAGGCGAAGCAGAGTGGCCTTGAGCTCCCGACTAGGCCTTGCCAAGTTGGGCTGCAGCACGATCCCTGGAGGATTCATCAGTTGTGCTGTGCAGCACTGAGGCAAAATAAGCAATGTAGCCATTAAGAGCTCCAATGCAATGGGGAAACACTTGCCTGTATATTTGTCCATGCGATGGGTGCATGTGTTACCATGGTGAAACCTGAACCCAGCTTAAATACACACGTAAGTGTCGCATGTGTGCTTGTCACTGTTCAAATAAATGAATACAGCTCTGACAGAGCCCCAGCCCTGTTGGTCCTTGTTTGTGTTAGCCCCAATAACTGAGCTCTGTCAGAGATAAGTGTATTAATGACTTAAGTTGAACAAAACGCCATAATCCATGAGGCCATAAATCGGTCAAGCGCATGCACAGTATACAGGTATGAGAAATGACGGCGTTCCATGCGGTGGAGACCTCGCTTAAAGACTCCCATGGCTAGACTCCCCTTAATGGAGAGGCTGTCCTAGGTAAGAATGAATAATAGCCGGCGCGGAAACACCACTGTCAGATTGTCGGTTTTGCGTGCAGATGAGGGTTCTAAGGATTTCAGGGGGCAGAGACGAATCTCAACTGCTGGGAAAACAAGCTTTCAGCACTTTTTCGTTTCGCTGCGCTGCAAACCTGTGCTGTGGTGGGTTAGGCGGGACGAGGGGGTTTGGGTGAGTAAGGGATCGTTCCCAGGACTATATCTGGCCTTGTGCGTCCAAACAGTCAGACTAGCTAATAACACAGGCTGTTGACATATGAGGTTAAAGGTCATTTAAAATCCTTATGTATGTTTTTCAGCCTGGTGAATTTCTAGAACCAAATAAGTACAAATGTGCTACGTTTGAACTCAGTGACCCCAACTATATCACCATTAGTCTTTACTACATGTCGTGAGGCGTATGCATCAGTATGTATTGAAGGGAGACTTACATGACTGCATGTATTTTTGGGAAGAATCCAATCCAGTATTACCTCGGCTGATCGGAAATCATACCTATAGCTCTATGGCCTCAAACTGTGGCACCCCATACGTCCTGAGATCATCTGTCTCACTTGGCCCTGCTTGCCAACATCCACTATAAGCCAGTGCTCTTATTGTGGATCAGCTTGTGATTTGTTGGTTGTCTTGGCTATTAGAGATGGCATCAGTGAATTGAGGATTTTCTAACAGGGGAAGTAGATGGAAATAATGAGGGGAAGGAAAGGCTGCCAGTCCCTGCTTCTTTAACCTGCAAACACATAGAGAGAGATCTGTGTGCAATATTGTTATTACTGGCACGGCCTGTTTTGGGCAAGTCAGCACTACACTGAGATGCCCAGGAACGACATGCGTGTCATTTCCTGCCAGTGGCAATCATTTGGTTATTACTGCTGCTCACTGGCAGCCCACTCATGTTCTGTCTCTGATTTCCAAAATGAAACATGTATATTTTTCTTTTGTCGACAGCGGCAATATTTCCAGGCAAATCAAGATTGCAGTCCAAGACGTTTCGGGGTCTTTGAAAATTTCAGTTTATAATGAACTGTATGAAATGTCTGAAACAGGCCATTTATAAATATGCTCAAGAGTGCCCTCCTTGGCTTTGAAAAATAGCCTATTTACTCTACCTTGTAATGCCCCGTCGGATGGATTTCCAAACTGTATACATAAAGCTTGCACAAACAATACAGACTAATTACAAGGTATCTTGAATTACATGATATCTGGCTTGTTATGCACCAAGTGATAACAGGAAGGTCACATGTAATTAAATGTTATTAATGATCGCACTGACTAAAATGGATGATGTTTGAATGTTGTATCTAAATTAAATCTGTTCCTTCTTGCTGCAGTCAACAAAATAGCTTACTTTTTTTAAATAGTCAGAGTATATTTTTAAGATTGAATAAAATTCCTGAGCTGCTTTGTAGGGAGAATGTTGAAAACAGAGTTACAAGAAGTGGGCAAACATGAGGATTTAATTCCCAAAAACTAGTAGTGGTCACTGGCCTGATGGGGCCACTGTCTGCTCAGATATTCTGGAAAGACTCTTTTTAAACTTTTGCATCACCACTTTAGAATTAGAGGGCTAGATTGGCAAATAATTGTTTATGGGGGTATAGCAAAGCTTACAATAAATTCTTAGCTATTATTATTATTTATTACTCGAGTGTGTAAAATGCATAGTGACAAATTGATTCGTCAAAATATAAGACAGTAACCTTTAATAGTTTGATGTCAGTGACATTTTTACCGAGTTTAATAGGTTATGACTACTGGATTCTTACGGCCAACTTGAGTCATGTAATGTTTTAATCTGCCATGTCAAAACAAAGTATTTCAAACAGATCAAACACAGAGATCGAGAAGACTTCCATGAACTACACAGTTTCCTAGCCCAGCCTCACCCTGCCACCCCCCTCTAATTTACTGGCAACTTATGTCACTAGCCTAAGCCTCTCTTTCTAAAAAAGCAAAACAAAAGTTGAAACAAAAACGTGAAAACAAAAGAAAGGGTCTGGCGCAAAAAAGAAGAGCCTTGAAGTTTTTGGGAGGAAAGAGCTTCTCTCTCACAGGGGCCCCGCAGCTGAGCATCAGTATTCCAGAGCCATCAGATTGTTGGCTTGGCCGACAGCACAGCCGGTGGTGTGGGCGGCTTGCCAGCAAAGCACTAATGGCTGAATTATTGGCCAGAAGCAGCTGGGCCCATCAACCAATAGACCAGATCATGGGAGGGTATCTGTCTTTTCACTCTCCACACTTTTAAAGAAGATAATGAGCATGATGATGGAGGAAATGAGTCAGTGAAAATGGAGGTGCCACTCTGTGTGCCTTTACAGTACAGCTGTGTGTGCACGCATGACTTTGTGTGAAAGGCGATGTTGGGAAACTGTCCTAGCTGTGTGATGTAGCATGAGAACAGCCCTGAGATGTCAGAACACACTCGGGCCGCTCGTACAGGGGAGTGAGGATGATACTAAGCTCTTGACCTCAGGGTCTCTCTCCAGGCGCTCCCTCTCCTGCTCTCAGGCATTCACACTTAGCCAGGGGGCTCTGCCATGGATAACAAGGATGACATCATGACAGCATTGGATGCCACATACAGCGGCAGAAAGTTTCAGCATATAGAATAAGGCTTACAGAGTAGTAAACACCACGAGGAGTTTCTGGACAAAACAAGAAAGAAATTTATCGTGCTCCTGAAAACTATCGTTTTCATAATTTGTAAATTCTAGTGGAGATCCTATGGTTTTCAAAAATACCAAATATGTCCCATTGAATTCCATGAAAATATGTATAAAATAATGACAAGACATCTTGATATTTTGATATATTTGATGTAATGGTGTAGCCTTAAAACAATCGGATTTGAATGTTTCGCCCAGTGTAAGCTTCAAAGATGCGGTACAACCAGCAGAAACAGAATATGTATGTAACACTGTTGAACAACATATTTCCCTTAAATAACTTTAGAAAAAACATTTTTTCCAACTTTGAAGCTAATTAATTTTAGGTAAAATTGGAATTCATGGGATTAAAGGTTGAAAATCTAGCCACTAAAATATTGTATTTTCAGTACAAAAGCTACAAAAACAACACATTCACCCGAGCCCGGATGTACAGTGGTTCAGCAGCCTGTCCCAGAGCTGCAGATTATCTGGAAGCAGCCGGAAACACAGGCGATATTCTAGTTTGTGTCTTCACGCGCCCTGGCTAATTTACTGTGACTTTATCAGTCGAGAAGGCTCTCCCTGGCAGTGGCTGTAGGTAAACTGTCAAACTTTTCTGGGCTGAGCCGGAGGAACAGCGGCAGGACTGATAAAAGCCCAAGATGGCCTCCAGCCCACACAGATAGCAGCAAAATGTTGTCTCCTACCAGTATGCACTGTGAGATATTCAAAATCAGCTCACTTTAGCAAACACAAAACTAACTATTATAGACTAAATGAGTATAAATGGGCTACCATGAATGGGTGTTTGACACAGTTCATAATAGACAGGATTGATAAATGACTCAAACACATGCACAAGGGTACAAAAACACACTGAAGCACTTGCCTGCCTGCACGCACACACATAAACACACTTTATTTTTGTGCCTTTGAAAACAAGTTTGAGATTCCACAGAGAGGAAAGAGCCAGTATATCATTATAAGGATGCTTGGGCACATCAGTAGATCCCTCTCAATCCTCTGGGTCAATCTAAGGACTCAGCAGCTCTCTGAATCAGGCTTACTATGTCAAACCCTGACACGGGACCAAAATCGGGTCAGCCGCGTAAATCTCTGACATATATTATACAGATGATCTCAAGAATAACATTAATAAATCTGGTAATGGACTGTTGGGCAGGATGGAAGGGAAGGAGGGTGCACAAAAAAAAAGCAAAATGAAAAATCAAATAAGTATTTCATTTCCTTTTGAACTTGCGGAGAAGCCCCGGCATGCGCCTGCTTTACATCACGGCATGATGACTTTACCACACAGCCTCCATTCCCCCTTTGGACTCATCCATCTGTTAAATCCTGGGCCCAGATAAGCAGACAATGAGGGATCAGAGTGCATGCCAGAGAGGTGTTTAACATACTCACTCCCTCACTCCAGAGCAAGAGCTGCCTTTTAATCACCTGTCATCAGGACGGAGAGAAAGAGAGAGATGGGGACAGTGTGTTCGATTTTGGTCTTTTCATCCTGCTGTCATAGAAACTATAATGTTTACCACATTAACAGATAGCGCAAAAATGCAAATCTCTGTTTAAAATAAAGAACGATCAAATCTCAACACGTGGCAGAACGTCCCCATTTTGACATCAAGTCAGGACAGTCATACAACATGAAACTGAACCACTCTGAGTTCAGATGAGCTCTCAGATATTTGTTTTCTTTGACTGACTGGCCCCATCCCAGCCGTGCCCATACATCTCCTTCCTCCACTCCTTATGATCTTGTTATATGATAACAGGCATCATTTCTCTCCCCTTGTCTTATCACTGACAGGACCCATTCCTTTCAGCTGTAGCTGTCATGATACATGACTCAACAGATTAAATAAATACAGCTCCCACAGCTCTTAGGCTAGTTTCTGAAAACAAACAAAGTGATATATGGTTCTGTCAAAGGCAGCAAATAATGCCGTGGCTATAGTCTGAGCCACTGCAGGACTCATATATAAAGATTTTGTGATCATAGTGACACTAAATCTAATTTCTGTATTTTAATGTTTTATTACAATTATCACAATGATACAGTTATGTTTCACTAAGTCTAATCTGAAATCTGACCACAAAGCTGAAATATTATAAGAAATCTCCTTTAATCATTGGCTTTCACTCAGTCTCTTTGAGAGAAACCATTTCACGTCAATAAACATCCCGGGAAAACAATAACAACGCATTGTGTCGCAGCAAATGTAATATATTTATATAGCCCTGTGTTTATATGTCAATATAAAAGACTGGACAAATAGGATAACACTCATCCTTCATTTCATGGTCGTGGTCAAAAAACAGGCACAGATACCTCCATGGGCCCTGTGCTCGTCCTATTGGTCCATCCACGTTATCATCGCACCAGTGACGTGTTCAAACAAAATATTGTCTTCAAACAAATGCATGCCCTTACAGTCTCTATTACTTTTTACAGTGGAAAGACTAATAGCGATTTATAGTGATCAGGTCCATCCAATATGAATTGATCACTATAAATGGATGATTATTACAACTGATTTCTTTTTTAAAAAAAAAAAAATAATAATATTTCTCTTGCTGATGATCATCTAACTGATGTTTGTATATTTATTATTATATGAATATAAAATATGGAACAGACAACTTTGCAACTGACTGAATGTTTCAAAATAAAAAAAACAGCAGTCTCAATCACTTTTCAAATTAAAAACTGAATTACCTAATTCAAATACAGTACAGCACAGTATATAACACATACTGTAAAACACTAACTCTAAAAACCTCTTGAGTTTTTTTTTTTCTTCTTATGTATCTAATTTCACTTTATTACAGATACTAGACCCACGCTCTGGAAGTGTGTAATTGCAGTGTTGCGTGTGACCTCGACTGCCTGCTGTCTGCAGCTCAGAGCACAACCCTTCATCACCCACCTGCTGGAATAATTACACAGTCAGCCTGATGGGACTCTGATTGAGAATTATAAACTCTAAAACATACTGGCACATACTGGCTGGCCCCTGCTCCAAGATTTGCCAACAAGCAGTGGGTTAAACAGCCACGATAGTTTTTAGTTTTGATTTGAATGTTTGATGTAACCTGGCTTCCAAAGGGCACCGGCGTTTATTTGTTAAATATGTAGCCATACCCAGCCAATAAATTTAAAAAAGACCTCAAAATGAACACCGTAGGAATGCTTGAAAAACTTAAAACAAGCTTTTTGATCATTTTAAGCATTTTCCACTGTATTAATGTTTGTGGGGTGGGGGTTTTTGTCTGGTGAAAATGTTGAATGGCTAGTGATTTTGGAAAACCACTCACCAATAGTGGCTGGTGAGCCAAAAAGTTATTTTCAAGCCCTGAAGATAACCCACTGGTTCTCCCACTCACACACACTCACACTCTGTAAGCCAAATTATCTTACAGACAGCATACACACACATAAAATCAGATATCTCCAACTGGTGGCTCATATTGCAATAACCGAATAAATGAGCCTCCATTAACAAACAAGAGGACATTTTCTCTCGTGTTTTGTCACGGCCTCTCTCCCATAATCAGCAGAGATGTGGAGCGCTTGTTGATCCTAATGCTGTAAGGCAGAACCTTCCGGCACATTGCTGATGGACTGTTTGCTTGGACAGTGCTCTTGCGATTGAGAGGTGATGATGGCTGGAGGGAAGTTGTCAGTCAGAGTTGGCTGGTGCTGCCGGTGCTAACAGGTGTGAACGTGTCACCGTCTCCATTTCTTCAGCCGAGCCGCATGGAAATTCACGTGTTGAACAGCTGCAGCTCATATTTTGTGTGTTTGCGTGCATGTGTGTCTGTGTGTGTGCGTGCGGGTATGCATCCTAATTGTCGGATGAAGGGTTAATCTCTGAGGGAGGAAGTCATGTATCCCTCCCTATATTTTGTGTGTGTCTGTCAGCGCCACAGCTCCTCAGGGTCTTGCTGCTCCAATATAGTGAGCAGATATGTCAGCTAGCCTCTGGTCCAGAAATATGTGGTTTATTAGGGTATAAAGGGTACGAGGGGCTGAAGATCTGGCTTGAGGGGGGCAGAAGGCCACAGGATGACTGAGGTCAGAGTGCTGAGCCCTCAACCCTCATGCCATCATGTACATCCCATATAAAGCCGCCTTTGAAAGTCAGTAAGCCATGACAGCGGATATGTCGCTGGCTATAAGGCAAGCCAGCTCTCTTTCCTCTGTGTCAGCCACAAGGAGCTCTGGGCTTTCAGCACATTTTTCTAATATGGCTAAAACTTGTGGTTTTGGAGGGGCTGGCCATATTATCTGCTGCATTGGCTTGGCGCACAGGAACAGCAGTTTTAGCCTTAGCCTTAAGTCTGCGTATATTGAGCTCTGTGGCCCTTAGCTTATTATTCCAACATTCATTTCAGTAATATTTATGACAGGACATTAACTGTAGCACATGTGTATGGTGCTTTTTGACTGACCATGAAATGTAGTGAAAGGTAATATCCCTGGTGAAGCAATGTTTGAGAAAAGAGGTCAGAAGGTTTTTGTCACAATCTAAGTTTTACACGCATGATATGAGAATAAATAATCAGAATCCAGTCGCAGAAAGCATTGCTTGTCTATGAGCAAAAATGCTTACATTAAATTGTTACATACACATACAGTATACAGTTGCATAACATTTACTCCGTACTGCGCTCATAGGGTGATTTCAGGCCATTGGGTTTGACACTCAGTCTGGACACAGTAATATGTGCTGTAATAGGATATGTGCTATGTTTGCCATGGAGACTAGCAGTAGTATATTGACACAGCGCCACACGTTCCTCACTTACCCAGCGGTCTACGGCGTGGTTCTGGATGCCTGTCTGGTCCCAGAGACGTCAGCCTCCCAAATCATCACATCCTGAGGAAGATGGAGGACGCCAAAGCATGATGACATGTTTGCTGTCACAGCATGAGACAGCATGAGGTAAGCCGTGCTCTGGGGACCTCCTCCCTGTGCCCTGCCCTGGGACTTGGTAAGGACTAAAAAGTCGACAACGCCACAGACTGACTGAGATCTTATTTTTGTCTGTTCTGCTCATGTTTGCGCCGCTTTCTTTGCTGACCAAGCATTAATGCTGGGCATCGGTCAGTTTTTGCATTTTGACGTCAGGGTTTGGTTTTTCTCTTTGCTACTATATATGGTAACTTCGGTCGGTGCCAGGACTGTTGACATTCAAACATTTTTCTTGGCCAAATCCAAAGCAGACAATTTAGGACACAAGAAGTATATAGTTATGGGTGTTTTAAATATAAATGTTTGACAGAAAAAGACATTGGAATAGTTTCATAACATATTGGCCAGCCAAAAGCATGATCAGCAAATTGTATGGTGGATAGATTGACTTCCCTAACTCCCTTAAGACTGGATCTACCAACTCAATCCCTATAGCACTGCCTGTACTTTCTAAGCACAGAATAAGACACAGGTACTTACAGACCAAAACTATATTTGTCTTTCTTATGTTTTAATCTTAATTTTCCATGGACCTTGAAATTCCTAAGACTCTCCGACAGAGAATATTCAGCTCTTTTCCAAACATCTGTTAAAATTTACCTTGGCAAAAGTGCTGGCTGGACATTTTGCCATTGTTATTTTTCTTTCTCACTTTATTTTAGCTTTACTGTAGAGGAAAATAATGATCTGTGTAAGCAAACACCGTATATGACCATTAAGATCTAATGGTGACTGAGCATCAATGAAACACTGAACAGACAATTGTGGAGAACATTTCCTATGTGATTTCTATGGGGAATTAAACTTTTCTGAGTCATGCTGTTCCACTTAACAGAAAGTATGAAATGGGCAGAAAGTACTGGGAAATTTGGGGGTTTTGGCCAACCTGACGCTCCCCTTTAGCCTAATTCGATCACTGCAGACTCACCACCCAACCTTGACCTTGGAAATGGCAAAACAAAAGAAGTATTTGAGTAGATTTTTGAAAATATTGATTTTACATATTGCAGTGTTTGTGTAGTAGTGAAAACAACATACTTGGGGAAGTGTGGCTCAGTATGTAGAGTGGTTGTCTGGTTCCTGGTTCAATCCCTGGCTCCTCCAGAGAACGTGTCCAAGTGTCCTTTAACACTGAACCCCTAAGCGCTGCTGATGGGCAGCTTGGCACCTGGCATGGTAGCCTCTGCCGTCAGTGTGTGAGGCCATTTCATGCAGAATGAAAAAAGTTCAGATCCTTGGCCTGGCAGCATCTCGTCCATTGTGATACTCCCGTGGCTTGTATTTCTGCTGAGACTTGGCCTAGCCTGACTGAGATGTGATGCAACATAGTGCTTTTATGAGACATGTTTTTTGCAACTGATGACAGGATGTGGAATATTTGATCCAAGAAAAGGACTGATTTCATAAAATCAGAACCTCAAGGGACAGATAAACTACCTGTTTTCTCTGCTGCAGTACCCTTGTTGAGCCGATGATGGCAATCTGACTCCATTCAAACAGGCATACACTCATGACACTTGACAAGTCTTTGAATGGGCCTCTGTCTCAGCATGTTCAGTCCAGGAAAAGGAGAAATACAATAAGTTATTAAAATGTATTGACACCAGATGTGCCCTGCCCCTTTTCTAGCAAAAGGTTCTAGCACTAATTGGCCATCTGACCAGCTAACACATGCACATGTAAGCAGGCATGCATGTGTGCAGCCTCAAACTTTCAGGCTGCACTTCCATACGCGTGTCTGCACACCAGTTTTGAATTCATGAAGTAGCCTACCAGCCTACCAGCAACAATCTAGACCATCATACATGCAAATATGGTTTCTATCAACACATTTCTGAATAATGGGTATGCAGTTTTCTGATATGTTAGTGCTGCATGTTTCAGTTTGAATGTTGGTGGTTGACTGCACACTCCTTTCTGAACATGAGCTCTCTTTGTAACCGACAGCGGTGTGGGGTCAGAGGTTATCAGGGAGAGCTGTCTCTGTACAGTGATCTCAGTAACAGCCTCTACCTGAAGGGCGGGTGTGTGAGTGAAGTCCATTTAAAGTAAACACAACCAGAACACAAATTTGCTTGTCATGACAGATACTTAAACTTTTATCAGGCTGTTTATGTAAATTTTCAACATACTTTGTGTTTTATGATGCATTAACACTGCCTGCTGCAATCACTGATCACAGCATGACCCAGCGGTTATTGAGATCTTCCCCACCCTTACAGCACCTGGGCTTGATCCCCAGTCTTTAACACTTATTCCCTACATGCTACCTCATGAAAACATGAAAAATACAAATCATCATTGGGGACATGTAACTATGTGGCAATGGCTAGGCACCTAAATACAGGAAACACCAACATGAAGTCTCTCAGTGTTTTTAAAGATAAAAAAACATCATCCTCACCCGCTCTAACATCAAGTTAGGGTAGAGCAACCCTCAAGAGAGGGTGCATCCCAGGATCTGGTTGGTAGTGCTTCTGACTCAGAGCACCCTCATGTCAGCTAACTTTGTGAGTCAACAGGTAAAGCTGCGGTGAAGCAGAGGAGTCTCTCCTTGTTATCTCTCAGTATAAGACCCATCTGTGTGACGACTATGACGGATGAACTCTCCATAACCTCGATGAGAGGTGCTGACCTCACCATCCTGACCACCTGGCTTCTAAATTTAGCCGCTCTGCAGAACTGTCTGAAAGTTTGAAACTCTGATATGTCCACCATCTACACAGTGTGGACCTACTGGCTTGCAGTATTCTGCCTTTTAAAATCAAATCCTTTTACCGTCTCCGACATAATTATAGCCATAGTAATGCCTAAGTATTACTTTCACTTTTACTCAATTTGACTGAGAAGACACAAGGAAAGTGAGAACAAGGGTCATAAAATATTACCAATGAGTGAGTGACAATATAATTTACCATCACAAAGGCAGGACAATACACATGCTTTACATGTTTGTAAATGGGGCAAATTAAAGCATACTGAAATTGTCCTGTGATGTAATTATGCTGAAAAATTCCTCATTTTAATGCTGATAAGTAATGTTATTAAGAGTGTGTAGAGTTAATAGAACTCCCTTTTCCTGAACTTTTATCGTTCTTGTTCTCCTCACTTGTGGTTTTGTGTATGAGTGTGATAATATGGCACTGTGTTTGTGTTGTGTGTGTGTGTGTGGGCTGACTGACATGATTAAACCTACTGGAGCTGGTGCCTGGAGGTAGAGTAAGGGTCTTCAGTATTACAGCAAAACACATTTATACTTTTTCCTATAGTATTATCAGAAGCTTTGGTTGGAGAATTGCACATCTCCATGGATTTTCTTGAACCTAAATGGCACAGTATGAAAAGAAATTACTTCACCCGCTCTTAGCATAGCATCTGCTCTTGTGCACGAAACACAACATTCAGGACACTCAACAGGACGTCTTTTTATTGCTCATAATACGGGTTAAAATCATTTGTTCAACAGTAGTTGAAAACCTCCTTAGCTTCTAGCAGGCAGGAGGGGGCTGAGACTTGGCCAGTGTTAAAACAGCAATGTGGGCCCAAGGTGCCATTAGTGGCTGTAGAGCAGCTGGAAGTGATTCCAAAAACATGGCGAGGAGGAGATATTTTAAAAACACATGGTTTCAACTGGGTTTTCACACTGTTCTTGGCAATTTACCACTAATGGCTTCACGCAGCCTCAATGCAACTTTGTTTGTGACTGAGCTGAATGAGGGACGCAACAACAATGACCAAATCAAAGATGTCCACCATGGCCTTAATTTAGCACAGCAGCAAGGCTACTGTATTGTAGGTGTTAATGGGCTTATGGAGGGTATATGATCCCACATGGAGAGTGAAGGAAGGCCATCTGCTTCCTGTCTCTGACCTAGGGGAGAGTTTGTTTTGGGTGTTCGGAGGTGTTACCTTAATTTCATTATAGTTGCAGTCTGAATCCAGATTTTTTTTTTTTCCATATCCTTTATGAGTATACATCCTTGAAGGGAAGGGTTTGCTGATAGAACATGAAATAACTAAGCATTCAAGTGTTAAGACCAATTTAACAATAGATTATACTGTGGCTCTACTATGATGCTGAATTGTGTCTTTAAAATATCTGCAGTGAATACAGGTACAGGTTTTCAGAAGCAAAGGATAATTGTTGAAAAGCATATAATCAAACTGGTAACTGCAATGTTGTCGTGTGAATATACATTAAATTTTGTAGCCCAGTGTAACCGGGCAGTCAGATTTCAGCTGTACAACAACACATTTTCTCAGATTGGATTCCTGTGCATAATCTTACAGTTTTGTCCCGGTGGAAAGCACCTAAACAGTCTCTCATTTCCAGCCCTTTGTGTTGGGCTCTCCCTCATACAGTAGAGAAGGTAGACAGGCCTGTTTAAAAAACCCACCTGAATAAACTTCCTGTGCTATCTGCTCTAATTATGGGATTATCCCTCAGGAATTCTTATGAGTGCAGCAGTACACACAGAAACGCAGACACACTGCTAAAACACACATGCATGTACGCACAGAGACACGGACGCACAAGCACACACACTGTTGTATTAGTTTTGTATGGGATTTCCAAGATGTTGAAAAAGGATGTTGTCACAATAAGTAGGCAGCAAAACATCATGATATTAATAATAGGCCATTTCTGAAACTACACGGTGGAAAGGGAGTGTTCGAATGGAACAGCGTAATCTTTCTGTAACGCTACGCTCTTTTTTTTAAATTATGTTTTTTTAATCTAAATTGCAACCGTTCATGCAAAATTTAAATGTGCGCTATGCAATGGAAAAACGTGTTTGGGCTCAACAGCTCTTGAGTCATGTTTGAAACTACCAACAACAACCGCGGCATGCACCCCACTCTGTTGACCATGGAGGTCAAAACGAAATGACCATTATTCAATCTTAAATTCACCAGATCTAATAGGCTGTGAGTAAGATTGAATTTATCAGATTTGCTACGTCATTATCCAATCTAAAACAAGAATGTTTGCTTCTCAGTTTGGCTTCACTCACAAACAAGCTCTTACTGTAGAAAAAAAAAAAAAAAAAAAACAAGGGTGGTGCAATACCTATTTAATCAACTTGGTAGCTTGTTGTTTCCATTTCCTTGAGAATAAATGGTCCTAATAGCACATATTATACACTAATAGCCTGTTTTCTTAATAGCTGAACTGGTTATTTCATCCACAGATCAAGGAATTTGCTCTGTATCTCTGTGATGTCTATCTTGCATGTGGCTACAGAGTCATGCCGAGCTGAACCTTTTCGGCATTGTTCCCTGCAACTCAGGATCTCGCCAGCTACTGCATCACTAACTGTAACTATCAGATCTTTGAACACTTTAGTGACTTCAACTCAGGCCATTAGGTGACTTTTACAATGGAATGATCTCAAGAGACCAAAATGCACAATCTATTGTTTAATGGTCTGAATAAATATCACCAGTTTTATAGATTGCTTGAAGGAGAGAATGAAGATTTTTTTTTTTTTTTTTTTTTTGCAAATGTCCCAAGTTTTCAAGAGGGAATGCATGTGTGTGCGCACACACACACACACACCCCCGCACACACATTTCTGGTTCATTTCTCTCAGTCCCAAGTCAACTGTGAACATTTTTGTTTTCCTGTGAGTCTTTTAAGCATTTGAAATGACCGTGATGTATTGCTCCAGTGGTATCTCTGATGAGGGGTAGGTGTGGGGCCAAGAACCTCCTGTAGAAAAATGACTTGAAAAACGCTTTGCTGCGAATAAAGAGATGGGTAGCAAGTAACAGAAAAAAAGTCCACTTGAGATTATTTTTGCATCAGGCTTCAGTGTCATTCTTTATCTAAAAACTGTATCTAGATTTCTTTATAGGGTACATTTCTCGGGTGTGGGTTGTTACCAGTGCCTAACTTCAGCCCCGTTGCATCACCTTGAAGGATGCTGTGTCCAGAGCAAGTCTAATGTAAAGATAATCCTCAGAGGCCCATAGTATTGCAAAACCATATATTTCTTTCTCAGAAAACACATGCTGATTTACATTTATGGACCATGGCAGTCATGTACAATCCCACCGCTTCAGTAAAAGACAGACTTCTGCTCTAAATCTTCAAATGTTTTATCGCTGGCCTCTATCATGTTTTTCTGTCCCCGGTCTCATGTGAAACAGAGAGGCACATGTGCCACAAAATACACGCAAGAGGAAAGTAACTGAAGATCCTAATGTGAAAAGATGTCATTTTTATTTTTCCTTCATATGTGGAGATAAAAGTTGATACCAGTCACACCAGATACCAGATTAAGGCACAAAGATAAGCTGTCCCACATTGTGCCCTTGGCTGGAGGGAAGAATATGAACATGTGCTGTCCTCATTCCCCGATGAAAAACCAATATAAGATCTCCTGGCAACGTTCCAGTTCAAATGTTATTTTCAATATAATGTTATTGAGTTTTCACTTCAGATTTGGTACATTTTTTAGATTATTTACTTTCTGGTGTGTCATATATTTTCAAAATGCTTATGAAGTTTCATATTCTCTATTTTCTTGGTACATTATTGGACGATGTCAGTGAGGTAATGGTTGAGGGAATGGTAATTATTATTCAGCGCCAGTCAATTCAAGTAAGATTGCGGGTTAGAGTAACTATGTGGTACATTTATGTACTCTATACTGTCTGCCAGGAAATGAACCACTTAGGCTTACCGCTGTGGAGATATTGTGAACTTGGTGTAATCCGATTTTGTTTGCTGGGCTCTAGTGTTTTCCAAAAATATGGATTTGGGATTTTTTTCAGTACAAAATCTAATCTGAACAGACTTCTGGTGAGGTACCTATTTAACATGCTTATGCTCATAACAAATAACAGAAAAATCATAACCCATTGATGTGACACAGAACTTACTACCAAGTGATTTAATAACTTGCTAAACTTTATTAACTTAATTTCTCACTTTTATTCATGTACAAGCAGCTATAAGAGGGTGAGAGGCCCAATGTCTGCAGGATGAGGGTCTGCAATATGGCATGGGGTGTGTGTGTGCATGAGTGTGCATGTGTGTGTGTGTGTGTGTGCGTGTGTGTATGTGTGTGCATGTGTGTGTGTGTGAGTGGGTGAGTGGGTGGGGGTCAGGATGGAGGAACAGTAGAAGACATGTGTCTGTCACGCTGGCAGTTTCCTGGCGTTGACTAGTGTCTCCACCACCCCGGGATGATGGGATGTTTACAGAGCGTGTGGGGCGGATGGAGTGTGATTAGAGGGTGGCCAGGCACCCCGGCCTCTGCGTCTCGCACGCATGTGCAGGACATTCTGTATTTTTAACATGTGATGTGTTTGGGGGAGAATATGAATGTCCAAATATTTTCCTAACTGATTTTCTGTCAGCAGCTTTCTCCAAATTATGCATTTGATTCATTCTGTCATGGATGAAAAGCCCCTTTCAGTGGAAGGCCAGGCTAGTCCCGAGCAAACTGAGCTTCAGGTAGCAATGTTACAGAAAGTTACTCTAAAAGTTGGCTAATTCTTATGTAATACTACTGATTGCTGCTTGATAATAAAAATTTTCTGGTTTTACTTGTTTTTTTTTTCTTGTTTTACTTGTCAGCATCTTCTAAATTACAGTAATAATCTTTATGTAAATTTAACATCAAATTCTTTTAAAGCACACCATTTTCTCACATTTTAGTTTTGGTTTCAAAATGATTTCACATCAGTCAGATCAGTTTTACAACACTGAAATATGTATTTGCGGTGTCTACATGACAAAATCAAAAGAAACACACACGAGTAGCCCTCACACTGGTAAATATATGAAATCATTTGAAATTGTTGTTAAGAATGGAATGGAAAGGGATTTTTTTCAATGTTCAGTTCTCATTTGGGGGATCAGAGTTGAATATTTTCCTCTCTGAACAATGCCTATGCAGTTTGTTTTGCAAACTGGGAGAGCATTAATAGACTATAAGAGTACATAATTCTGCTCCTCTGGCATTAATATGGATTGTTGACTGTTGTACACACACTTTTTTTTTAAACTGCCTGCATGCAGCTCTTACTGCTTTAGATTGCTGTTGCTAGGCAGATCTCAAATATTTCAGCCTTGATTTATTTTCCCACATGAAAAATCTCCTTAAACAATATGTAGGCTGTAAAGATGACAATCACAGAGAAGTTCTTTATGGCTGTGTGAAGTGCAAGAGCCAGGCTGGGAGATGTATTTCACTTTAATTTCCTCCACAGACAGCCACCGCCGCTGCCCTGGCAAGACGCACTCAAGGATGTTATTTCTTCACTTTCACAGTCTGATACTGTACAAGATAAGAAAAAAAGGGTGCGAGCCACTTGGCACAGAGGGTATAGAGTACAAAAATTATGAGCTGCTGAAAGTGGCACTTAAGTAGATATTTTAACTTGTAACATGATATGTAAGAAGTTATCATATGTCTATGTTAGACAACCAAAGGGGCTACAAAATGTGCTGAAAGGTCACTTATACAAAGCAACAGAATGTTTTTTTTTTTTTTTTTTTTTTTTTAACGTAGGCTATTTTAATATCATTGCTGAAAGACGTGGTTGGTCTTAAATTTACATGATTTGAAGTCTGGTAAGATTCTTTCATCCGTGCAGATTCCCATGGCGAGTTTTAGTGTATCTCTTTTATGACAATTACATTCCTCTCTAGACAGAACGGATAAAGGCACTTTGATTGCATGAGGACAGGTGGCATGTTGTAGTATTGTGAAAGGGAATTGCCTGCAATTGTGATATTTAACATTTCCAAGAAAAAAAGAAAGAAAAGAAACACATCCAGCTATTTATTTTTTTTTTTTACTGAGGTGCAAGATAAAAGTAGATTATAATAAGAATAAATGATACAAATCAAACAATCAGACATATAACCATGTTATGGATTTCAGCTCTCAATATTAAATTGTAATATTTCAACCAATAAGATATTTGTAGACAACTAATTTGTAAAATGTAACATTTACCTCTGAGTGGTGACTGGACATGAGCCTTTCTACTAGAAAAAAAAAAAAAAAAATCACATTATTATTGCAACTTCCAAGTTACAAGTCTAGCTTGCAAGTTCCATACTTTGCAAATCGTTGCACTTTTACAGAAATAAAAAGAAAGAAAAAGAAAGAAAAAGAAAAGAAAAGAAACCAAACCAACCAAAAAACAGTAAGATGCCAATTTTTCCTTTGCAAAAAAAAAAAAAAAAAAGCCTCAGTAAAATAACTCAGTAAAATAACTCAGAAAAATTTATAAAGCCCTGAAGATACTGGTACACTGATTAAATTCATGGCGATAATTTCCAATCAAATTCTCTACAGGAAAAGAAACAACAATACCTGGTGTTTTCTCTTGAGAAAACCCTTACAAGCATTAGTTGCATGAACTGTTTTGCTAACCTGGAAGCCTGTTTTCTTGAATGGAGCAGTTCAACCCAGAGGTGTAACCATGCTGGGAAAAGGACCACAGCGACTGTCGTAACTCTGACACAGAGATAGCACTTGTCCCACAGCACTGGTGTAGAGCTGGAGCGTGCATGCCGCCAGCCGTCCAGGATTATTAACAGAAACGCTGAGTAGCTCATGTAGCCATTAACGCTCAGAGGAGTGGTGTTGTCAATGTTATGAGGTGAGTGACATGAGGCAGACCACAACTAAAACAGGTGGAAGTAAAGGTCAGGATGGAGCAGGTTTCTGGAAGAGGCCATTATCAAACACATAAACTTGAGGGGAAATTTAATTTCCTTTGGTTACCAACTATTATTACATTCAGATGCCACTTGACTACTTACACAGTAGCCAGAAGCCAGCAGACCACCATGACACACTTAGGTGATAAAAGTCACTGCTACTGCGTGCAGCACTCCGACTTGGAGTGATCTTACAGCTTCATCAAGTAAATGTGGGGTTTCTGTTGCAGACTTGTCATGATAGTTCTAATTATTACTTACAGTATATAGTGGTATTTGCTGCTGTATGGGAGTGTAATACAGCCACCAAGTTTGGTCCATTAAGAGAAAGCTTCACTGGCAGTGTATTGCTCTAAAACAAGTGAGGTAGATATAGACTGGTGAGCAACATGATTTTGAGCCGTGACACAAAGCTGAGAATTTGTTTTAAAGGATGCACAATAGTGTACGTTTATTTTGGTTTCACTTTATCCAGTCTATGGGGTAACACAGTTAAAAAGCTATGGATGAAAGGAGTTCCATCACCTTGGATATGAGCTGGCTGAAAACAGCATTGAAAGTGAAACCAAAATAAATGTGTGATGTTGTGAATCATTCCAAACAATTTTTCTGTTGTATGTCGTCCCTGAAAACTGTGTTGTTTTCCTGTCTAAATCTACTTCACAATTCATACTATTCATTTTGGACTCCCAGTGAATGTCTTGTTCCTGCCACAGGGAAGGATTTAATGGAGCAAACTTGGTGGATATATTACACTCACATACAGCTGAAAATACTACTATATTGGTGATAATTAGAATTATCACGTTAACAAATGAAGCTAAGTGAAAGGTCAGTCAGGAAGATCTGAATCTCCTTGCACATGCCTATAAGTCACAAGCACAGTTTCCCCAATATGTCTAAGCTCATTCCTGTCTTCATCCAATCACAACCTGGCATTCTTGCTTTAGCCAATCACTATATGGGTAAGAATCTACTCTATTCCTTTAAGGCTTTTAGCAACTATGTACCCCCAAATTAACTACACAGCAGTGAATGCGGTGTTTCCCCAGTCCTTTTGACATGAGCAACCAAAAAGTTTGAAGTTGTGGTTTGCTCTTCGCCGTCCTCGAGGGACCTGTATGCCTCATTTTGTCCACTGTGTGAGCTGCAGTCCTGGCCTGCTTGTCTAGACAGAGGAAAAGGGAGGAAAGAAAGCAAAAGGAGTCATTCTGACAGGAGGGAATTTAATCACTTTCTCCTTTCCGATAACCTCTTATTAACTCTGACATTTACTCTCTCCAAATCACATGTATGGGTGGTTTCTGCCCTCTTGCCAAGAATAAAAATAGAACATATAAATAATTTATTTTGTTGGAAAAAACAATTTTGGGCAAATTTGAATTTATGTGGCAGCCAGATATTGAATGTGGTGCATTGTCACAATCTCCAAATGTGGGTACAAATTTGCATCTTTGCTCACTGCTTCATGAATCACAAAATACATCATGTCTGGCATTTTAACCAGTCATCGAAACATGGTTGCTTGTAAAATGATACGAAGAGGAATACAGAGCCTTCTTAAAATGTAAGCTTGTGGGTTTTTTTGTTTGTTTAGCCAAGGAAAGCAGAGGATGCTATAATAGCATTAATGTTTCCTGCGTTTTCAAGGATTATGGGTGAATGCAGTGCCAGTGTTTGTCATGACAGAGTGGCTAAAATGGTTGCATCACATATGAAGCCAGTTGGTAGTTACAACGGACTGAAAATATAGCTGCTTTACAGTGTTGAGACAGTAAGTAAGTAAGTAAGTAATTTATTTTTCCAAGTGTCATGTACCAAAAGGTGCCCAGCCCACATGGATTTACAAGACACTCCAAAACATAACAGACTGCAGCAATAACATATATAACATAATAAGAGCGAAAGAGCACATATAGTACCTTCATTCATGTCAAACAATGTCCAAACCAAATATGAACACAAGTCTTCTCATCAAACATCTCAGCTCTAAAATGTAACTTAAGCACATCTGTGGAACAGACTGTGTCTTTAACTTCACTTTTAAATCTAAAGTGTCAAAATACGTTTTAGATAAGTATTTAACACAAACCTAGATGCTGTGTATGTGTGTAAACATGACGATTATGACAAGATTATGACAGAACAAAAAGTGCAACTCATTTTCAAGTAAAGCAAGTTCTCATGCTGCATTCATATCCCCATCTGATGGTTCAGAAGCTCCCACTTCCAGGTTGGGAAGTTCGACGTACAAATCATATTGCATTCATGTGCTTTTGAATCCAGTAATGCTGTTGCCATTATTTTAGCAAGCAAATGACAACAAGGCTAGTGTTGGCCAACAATGGGTGTTTCGCTGGATTACACTGGCACTTGTATATACCCTGTCTTTACTATTAAATTTTTTTTGTGGCTCACTGAGGTATCATCAGACCAAATTTCTTGACATTCACAGAAAATTGGGTAATAAAGCCCTCAAACTGTGTGGTCATAGTACACCATTGAGACTCAAACTGAACCTGAAAATCAGGCACACAAACCATCTAATAAGCAAATTAGCTGAGAAGTAATATGCATTGAATGTGTAAATCACTACCTTACAGCGAGCAGAGTCAACCGAGACAGATCAGCTGTCAGTCATTACAGCATTTCAGATGACTGACAGACTGAGCAGACCTCAGCCTGCCTCCTCCCGGGGTCTGGCTGGTCGTGAGGGGCACTGAGCATCTCCTGTCCCCAGGCCTGGCAGTGTAAAACCACCTGCTTAGCCACAGCGTCATGACTGGCAGTGGAGAAAAAATAAACAGCTCTGGATTATGATAATTGGTTGGTCAGGACCTACTCTAGTGCCGCACTGAAGACATGCCCTATTAATCAACTGCTCTGGTGAAACCTTTTATAACTAACGAGCGGAACGATAACTTTTTCACAGATGGGAATCATTTTCCTTAATTAAAAACAGAAATAAATATTGCTTTATGACAACAAAACCACTCTAGTTGTTATACACACTTCAGCCATCCCCGAAGATTTTGCTAGCTAAGCCATGAGAAGGAGAATCAATTGCAGAGTGACTTTTTTATGACCTTGTGCCAGTTTACAGAATTAGGCCTTAAATCTCATGAATTAGCTAAGCAGCGCCTAGCTTTAAAATACACTAAATGTAGCCACGCCAGGCTCAACAACTTGTTTTGTTTAAGCTTTGCAAAAAAATAAACATTCTGAATGAGAGTGCTAAAGATGGATGGGTGGCAGGAATTTTTATAATAAACTATTACTCATGCATGAATATGATTATGGCGCCTTTGGACCGCAATGGGCCAGTTTATTGATAGAGTGCCTACATCAGCGTCACAGCTGTGTGGGCTGATGTTAGAGCCCTGAGTATGCATGAACATGTGTTCGAGCAGAGGTGTGAAAACAATCTTTTCAGGTCTATGAGGACTGGTCACAGCCACAGTCCAGACTCAGACCCCCCTCCCCTCCCTTCCCTCCCCCTGCCTCCCCACTGGCAGACAGGGCTGGTCAGTCTATAAAGTTCCCAGACACATGTTGAAGGCCCCAGCATGGCCGTGTTTCCACAGGAGCGCATCTCACACTGCTATAGAACAATAATAGCACAAAAAAATCATCCCCGTCGCTTCATCTGATGCTCACTTCCTCACTCACATTCAGTCTGTCTTTGCACACCCTCTGAATCCCTCCGTCTTTGCCTTTCTCTATCCCTCTCTTTCCCTCAACCTCTTTCCCTCCTACAATAAAAAAGAAAAAGCCACTGTGTCTGTGGAAACCAGAGTCGGTCAGACAAACTGGGGCGCTCATTTGAAAGAGCCTCTCTCACTGAGTCCATTTCTCTTCAGCGTGACCCGGAGTGCTGGCGCTGGGGTAGTTTAGAACCGACTTTGGGAGGAGACAGACTGTAATCTCTCCCTTAATCCATTTTAATCAACAATAACACACTACCTCCAGTCCCCAAGGCGAGGCCGCAGAGCCTTTCTGAGCCCTAGATTTACATCTCGGTGAGGCAACGTTGAAATATGGCTTTGATTTATTCAGGTTTTATTTGGCACAAATTGTCTGAGTTACAGATCAGGTAGCTCAGCCCTTTTTCCCCAGGCGTTAATAGAAACTGCTTTGAGCTGCACTTAATTGCAAAAGAAGGTTCATGATGTCACACGGAGAGTTGCAGCCATGTTAGTCTACTGGTTTTCCTACACTGGCTGCTCACTGTTTTCTGAAATGACACTTAATGAAATACAAAGTACGACTGAGAACTTTAACAGATGCAGACTAATGATTCATCTCTCAACTACAAAGGAATTTGTGAAAGCGCCTTTGTTTGTCCAGAATTTTGGTTCATGCAAATCCTCACTTGTATTGTGTATTTGTGTTTGAGAGACGAGTAGGATCAAGAAAAAAAATAGAAGTCATACTTTTGAAATAATGGACAACCGGGCAGTGCCAGTGTTATCGTTGCAATTCCCCTTTGACACCACTCCACCACCACACAGTGTCGTTTTGTGTGTGGCGTATTTTTAGATTAGTGGTAGCATAGCCCTCTCAACAGTATACAGAGGTAATTGCACTTGCTAAAGCTATATCCTTCCCCATTACACCCCTATTAATGGGCCCATCCAACCATGACAAGCACCCTCTTTGTTCAGCGAGTCTCCCCCAAGTGACAGGATGTGTTAATATCACTCTCTTGATTGGATGCGATAAGTCTTGCACAGTGCAGATTTCTGCCTGTGTATTCAGGCCCAGTGTCCAGCAGAAAGCTTCGCCTGCATCCAAATCTCTCGGCTGGCTCTGAATCGGCCTCTTTGTCTGCCCCTGCAAATCCAAATCTTCAAGGCCAGCGCTGTGCCCTTGTGCTCTGTCGCCATGGGAACGGGGATGGCGGCCGCAAGCAGCTCGCTGTTTGCTTTGGCTGGAGATCAAAGCATGAGTGGAGGTGGGGATGGATGGGGGGCGGGGGGAGTGGGAGGTGATGTGGCTTGACGTGGGATGGTAGAGGTGATACAGAGTGTCTTGAGGTACACCGTGGCTTTGTCCCCCTGAACAGGAAGCGGCAGCACACTGCTCCTCTCTAGGGGAGGGGATCAGGTTTTCTGGACACCTTTGCCTTGTCATCAACCCACCATGCTCCTCCTGATCCCGACAAGATCTGCATGTGTCACAACCTACGACATGACCCAACCCCCCTTCACCGTCCAGCCCTCAATTTGTTTACTTTGGCCCACACGGCTGAGATCCTTGAAAATAGATACGGCATCCTGCTATGAATGTGACAATATCAACTGGTGCTCACAAATCAATAAAGCTGCTGTTCACAGTTCACGAGCCCACTGGATCACGTTACATGCGTGTGGTGTGATACTTTTCCGAGTCACAGGTACGCTTTTGTTATCTCGGAGAAGACTAATCACTCTTGAAGCAACTGAAAGCAAACAGACTATTATATACCAGAAAACCACACTGTTACTCTTTTATTCCCCACAGAAAAACCTGAAGAATTCCTCACTGAGTACATATCACTTATGTATGAATTCATCAGGTGTTTAATTTGAATTTTTTTATTTATCGTCAGCTCCGTTGTATAAATAAAGTTATCTCAATTTGTAATTTTTGTGGGCACAAATTCATATTCGACAGACAGGGCCATTTATCAATGTCAGAGTAAGTCTCACCACCACGACTCACTTAGAGCCCCTCCACCAAAAGAAATCCTGTTTTGACAGCCTTTCTGGAGGCGTGCACACTCGAAGCTGGGACGGGCGCTGTAGGGGGTCTTCTGGCATACACGGTTCTGACGTCCCCAGGCCCTCTCACATTCAGGTGTAAAATCCCTCTGCCAGCACAGCCAGGCTAACATTGCCTGGGACATGCAGCGCCAAACTGTCTGCTGCAGCCCCTAAACCTCCCCTCAGGCTAGCTAAAATAGAAGCAAGAGCGAGACTCAACCTCACACCAAGACATGGGTCTGGGTGTATGGGTCAAATGGTACTAAAAAAAAAAAAAAAAAAAAAAAAAAAAAAAAAAGAATATCAGATGAATTTGCTGCTCAGCTCATCTGTCATTTTTTCACTCTGAATAAACTACAACTCAGGGAGCTTTCCTGATGATTTTGATTTGTTAATTAAAATTTGCTTGAGTGTTCAGCAGGAGAAAATAGATTAAACATATTCCACGGATTACAGGGACAAAAGTACTCAGTTATTTCAAGTGTAAGCATGTACCACTTTTACTCTTGATAACATCCTCTGTTTGCTGCTGGATTCCTTCGCTAGATGGAATGATGACACTTAAACCTTAGTCCCACAACAGCAAGTTTTGTTTGAGGTCAAAATCTAATGATGTCTTCTTGGCTCTTTTTTCACTCCATATGGCTCGTCAAATGTTCTTTTTTCACACATTGTAAAAATGTTGTGGCAAGGTTTTCTAGGGGGTAGAGGTGGGGCTCTTTAAGGGCCCGGCATTCCAGATGATCAACAGATGATTCCCCCTGCCATTCACCTCTGTTTCCTGTTCAGCAGCACAACGGATATCAAAACCACACATGCTCCTTCAGCGCTCTAGATTCCCTGTCTGGGAACGGCCCCCTGAGGGCCAGCCCTCTGCTTCTTCCTCCTCTTCCTGCTAGCTTCACAGGTCAAAGGGTGACAGCCTGCTGGTGAGGTGTGTCCCACCAGGGCTGCACTGGAATCATACTTGAAGCTACATCAGACATGAGCACAAGCACCCATGGTGAATCAAAAGACAACAAATTAAACGAGAGTGAGTTCATGCTGAGTGGGTTTTGTTTACTGAAACAAGTCGAGAACCAAGCAGAAAATTAATATCCATCAACTGACCCCAGGAGGAAGTGGCCAGATGTAAAGGAGAAAGCAGCCAGATGGGAGGGGAGATAGCAAGATCTGTCTCACTGGGCTAACAACTCAAGGCTGCATACAGCACTGCATGCCATTATGAAAGATACAGGACGCAGTTTTACATTTATTGTATGGTCAAAGTACAATGTGTTCTCTCAAAATGACCAGAATGGATTGTTTGACAGGACAAATACACCACAATCAATTTGAAATGTAAGCCCCCTGAATATTTTGAATAGACAGAATTTGACTGGATCTCTTAGCATTTTTGTAGGGCCTCATTAGTGTCATGGCTGATTTCCCCTCCGATATTGAGTGTGGGTCTCCATGAGGGACCCCTGTACCATGGAAGCGGATTTGTCGGCTGAAGTGATGATGATGGGAACCCTCTGACACATGTGTACTTTTACAGTGAGAGGGCATACATAATGCATGCGGCTCTAACAAAATATCCAGGACCCAACTCTTCTGGGGTGTTATCTGGTGTGTGACTGTGGCTGTCTGTCTTCCTGAGTGGAGTGGTGTATCAAATTCCTGGAGGCCCTGCTTCCTCCAGCATACACAGGCACATGCTAACAGGCTTCAAGCACGCGCAAACACACACACACACACACACACACACACACACACACACATGCATGCATAAAGCACCATGCACACATGTACAAACTTACATTTCCCAGCTTAGGCACCAGATGTTGTGTTGCAACAGTTCATCCACATATTATAGCTTAATTGGCTGGGAGAAATTATCTTGTATGCACAAAGCTCTAATGTAGGACATATGTGGGCTTCTTCATGGACAAAAGTGAGAAAGAAAGAAATGAAGATAAATAGCAAAGTTTTATCCATTGCAGTATGAGTCTTGACAAGTTATCCATTTATTCTGCATGACAACAGCATGCATAGAAAATGTTTTTTGTTTTTTTTGTCAAGTAATAAAGCAATCAGTGTATGCAGCTAGGTCTCCAGATGCAGAAACTAGAGGGAGGTTAAAGGAAGGGAGAAAGGATCCAGAGACTCCTTAGCTTCTTCCTCCTCTTGGCTACTACGGGGTCATGTCTGGCCTCTCCCCTGGGCCACAGTGGAGGCTGCGTAGGCTAACTCCAAGACATCTGGTATGATACAGTACAGTATGTCTACGCTGTAAGGGCAGCATAGTCACCCACACACAGGCACACAGAGATACAGCCATTATTGTCCAGAAAAATAATGTCGGACCGGCGGCAAGTTGGAATTCGTAAGAGTTTACACAAAGTTTGTGCGGCAAATAAAACAAAACACCTAAGAGCTGAAAGTTCCACAGCTCTCTGGTATAAAAAAGAGAGCCAAGGAGCAGGCAGAATTCACATGCTATGTAATTACTGAGCCAGCTGGAGGCATTTGATTCATGCAATAACAAGCGGCAAAGTTTTAATGATGCTTACCAAATCCAGCGTTTGCTTAGCATTTCATATTCCCGCAGCGTGCCAGAGAAAACCTAGGTGAGAGCCTGTGTATGTGTGTATCTGTGTCTTCGTGGGTAGCTTCATGGAAATTCTTTTTCAATCAGTTGTGGCTATGGGAATTATAAGGCCCAGCATATGACGTTTTACTGTGAAACAAATTTCAGCTAATTACTTCACTGCAAAAAGCCCCATTACAGCAAGTCAATTTGTCTCATATTTAGCCTTAAAATCTTGTTTTCTGGGAATGAGTAGGGCTACGAATATGTTGGAACAAGGCAGAATGAGGCAGATCAACCCACCAGTATCAACAAAATGACACTTGATTCAAGAAAATTCGGGAAACAATTTGATTGGCATGGATGTAGGTGGGATTATCCCATTCCACTGGCAGATTTCACCTGTTTTAAGAAAAACCAGTGGAAAAAATAGTCTACATGAAGTCTTTGTGAAGAGAGAGCCAAGAAACATTTGCACAAATGACTTATTATGATGATAATAGTTGGGAATGTTAAGTGTGGGAAACTCTAGGCTATATATGAAAAGTTTAGATGAGTGATACTGATAGTAACACTGTAGTGACAGCCATAATTTCACACAGGAGGAAATAACACTTTGAAGTGCTGATGAGGTCCCTTGACATTCTCCTTGTTTTCAGGGTGATCATGCAAATTCATGTCATCGTTGCAATCAACTCAATCAAAACAGAATCCAATTCTAGTGTTGATGGTGTGGGTCTGTGGAGTGTGGCTGTACTGAGCTCAGTGTGAGTAGCTGAATGCCTGTCATCAGGGTCTCCAGTAAAGCCAGTGCAGTCCCCCAGCCAGCCTGATTACCAGGGATCGCAGGATTTTTCTAAGCTTCAAGTGAAAGGGAATCGTACCCAGGGTGCCTGTTAGGGCCCATTTGACTGGTTTTGACGCTCTATGTGCATTACATGACCATCTTGTGGTTTCAACCAACTTTGGGGCTTCCCTTCAAATGAACCCCTTCAAATGAACGGCTGACTTATATCTGTATGTTTATATCTGTCAGAAAAGGCTCAACTCAGCACCGTGACTCAGGCTGATGTTAAAATTTTTATACATCAGCAAAGCTTGGATGAATCCTCTAGATAAGCTCCCTCTGACAGAGTCAGTATGGGTTACCATCCCCAGCAGATCTTGAAAAATCACTCCAGCCTCTGCAAGTGTACCAATGGTTTCCAAAAATGAGCTTTTTGCTGAATGAAATTTCCCTTGTGTCGTGATCAAGCCTTCTCCAGCCATCCATCCATCCATCACCTATGCTTGCTTATTCCCTGTCAGGGTTGTGAGGGGGCTGGAGCCTATCCCAGGATACACTGGGCAGAACACATGGAAACACCTAGTCCAAGTCCCTCTACATGTGTCACAAAAAGTGTTAAAAGCACAAAATATGCTGCATTGATTTTAATGTGCGAATGTGTCCTGAAGGAAGAGTTTTCTTGGCTACTGTTTTTGCTCAGTTGGAGGCCTCAGTTGGATGCTTTATGGATGTTTATATTTCACTTGACCGCATCTCTGAGCTATGGTCACAGTGTTCAGCTATACATGGCATAGAACATACAATTAATGTTCTGTGAATGGATCATAAACATTGCTGCGAAAATCAGTCATGCCACCCATTGTGGCAACAACGTGGAGACTTCTGCACTCACTGAGCTACAGCATCTCTTGTTTTGATTTGGATATCTCTGATCTAATTCGAGCCATCCGGTCCTGATTGTCAACATATAATTACACAGTTTACACCAGCATTAATCCCAGAACGTGACATGTTTGTGTGCTATAATTAAAGTCATTAGCTGGCTTACTAACTAAAAGTCATTTATTAGAACAGAAAAGTCATGAGACTCTGAATTAAGAGCTTGTGAAATATTTAGGATATTCTGCTAATTTTTTGTAGAAGCCATTAGAGTTTCCACTATTCTATGGCTTATGATGATCTGGTTGTTGAGAGTTTGCGTGTTTCCTGCTAAAATGATGCAGTAACTTATGGAATCCAAACTAAGTGGTGGAAATAGCCAAAAATCATCAATAAAACTTGAATTTTGGACTTAATCATCCCAAACATGTGGAAATGCAAGTTGCCACTTCTGCCATAGGAGAGGCCCCTGTGTTCAGCATGTGATGCCTGATGCTAGCCTCTCCCCGTGTTGTGTAACACAGTGAGTGTGGCAGGCAGTAAGTGCGTGAAGTGCTGGGGCTGGAGCTGCTTCCCCTCTCATTTACAGTAGAGTGTGTGAGAATATGCAGAGCGCAGGTCCAGGCGTACAGCTGCTTATTTATTATGGAGCAGACACAGCAGCAGACAGGAGCGGGAGCAGCAGCCAGTGGGGCCCTCCAGGGACCCGGCCCAGGGGCCAGCACAGTGTCTGACAAAAGCATAAACATAGGGGACCTTCAAACCCACAGGGCTGCACCACTGCCAAACACCGCCCACCATACTTACCACCACCATCACACCCATTACCTTCACCACCATTCAAAACCTCACTTTCCCACCAACAGTTTGTTTTAGAAACGAGCATTGTGGGTAGCGGGAACCTGACACGGCTTATGTTATGATTTTATAACCATGTACTAATTAAGCATAACAGGAACTGTACAGTACTGGCCCTGATGAAACATTGAAGACAACGGACATAAAAGTTATTCAAAGCGAGGCTTACTCTGTCCATTTAGTCCTTACCTGTCAGGAATGGACTTGGTTTAAAAATACACATTCTGCAGGGCTGTGCCAGTGAACCTTAGAGTGTGTATATACACTTCTCAATAACTCTGCAGCATGAATTTAATGCATTATTTTTAGAACACAGCACCTCTTATGTTGATCAGTTCCTGGAGTTTAATTGACCAGTTCCTTTAAACTGCCACAAAGGCATTCATTCATGTTTTGACTTTAGACAGACAAAGACAGCAAATGTCTGAACTCACTGATTTCAGGGAGACTGAATGGACACAACAGTCAGAAGAATTAGTTGCAGTCACCGGATTTGCTCACCCCAACACATCAGCATTCCTTTATTCTGGAAGGCACTTGGTACATTGGGATTTCTATCACTGTAAACTGTTGATATTACAGTGAGACGGTCTGTACCGAGGTGTGGGTGGACAGCCAGAGGCCTGCAGCTTTTCTTTATTCAGAGTACTTTGAGTTCCCAGAAGGAAACATCTTCTGCTGCTAGAGTTTGGCCCTGCACTGCCTCAGACAGCATTTCAACACTCTGGCTGTCTCAGGGCAACAGCTTCCGCCCCCTCCATCCCCTGTCACTTCCGGAGAGACAGAGGGATGTCTCAGATGGACCGAGATCAAAAGAGAAAAAAAACAGAGAGAGAAGGGAAGAGAGAGAGAGAGAGAGAGAAGGAGAGAGGCGGAAGAGCTTTGACTCCATCCGAGCTATTCTCATGGAATCACTTCAAAGTCAGTTTCACGGAGATAGTTGCAAAAGACCACCCCTGCTTAACTCCGAATTTAATTTTCATGTCAACCGCTCAAACCGCGTGCCTTCATCTGTTTTTGACCAGTGTTTTATCATGGAGCACTCTTTTTAACATCTTTCTTTCAAACATAAACAGAGACTTTACTGGATCTGGTTATAGCCTTTCAATGTTGAGTCATTGCCCAGTTGAGAAACAATAGCTGACGGTGTGTTTAGTCTGGAGTGCCCAGCCTCAGGATGTTGCATTATGAAAGTGCAGCTCAGGAGTAAAAACACACAGCATTACAGCCATTCCTGGCATCTCATCTCATCTCTGTTTTCATCCATATCCAAGAGGAAAATAAATGGTGCTTTAAAAAAAGAGGAAAAGTGATTCTTTTCTCAGCCCAAACTCCCTAGCAACCTTGCATATCTCCAGCTAAATTTGTGTGTTAAAATGTGCTGACACATTTTTCTTTACCATTGTATAAATTAATTTAGACAACTAGGAGCCAAACGCAGGGGAACGCACACACACACCCACACACACACACACAAATATAGCACACACCACTCTGAAAAAAGATCCTGTCAAAATAAATATTACATTTTTGAGTTGCCTCCATTACACTGTGTGTAGGAGAATACTGCTTGTCAGTCACGTCATTTGTTTGAACATTTGTATTATTCCTCCCCGACTCTGGTGGCCTGGTCATGCTTTAACAATAGCTGAGAGCTGACTGGCTCCAAGACACACAAACTCGTGTGATGGAATGTGTCTCCTGTCATGGAGGGTTTCCTACAGTGAGCTAGCAGGCTGAAAGGTGTCATGTTATTTAATTACAAACAGTTACAACTCCCGTCTGCCTACAGGCAACCCCCACTCCTTCATCTGGTTTAATAGGGTTACCCTTTCAGTGAAAATACGAATACGAGCTTTTGTTTGCTTAACTCTAATTAGCCTTTAATTAATATTGTCATCTCAAGACCAGACCTCAAATCAGCCTGGCAAATTAAGGAGACAGTGTGTGTGAAATGGAGCGGAGGCTTTGCAGCTCCATTTCAAGATAAACTGAAGTGAGAGACAGCGGGTGGAGGGAGAGAAATCCTCTCATTATTAAAACAGAATGAAACAGATACCCGTCTCACACCTGGTATTGCTAACATGACAAGACAACATGCTGTTTTCTCAGGACCTCCAGTCTCAGCCTCCAGACAAAATGACATTTTATGAGGAACTAATATTTCCTCCTCCATGGTGTTCATGATGGAGGGAGGCTTTGTACCTTGGAAATTGAAACCGTTACTCATGAAATAGAGAGTTACCATGGCAATGGCCTTGTCTTTGTCCTTCCAGAATGTTCTGAAAACTGAAACCCGCTTCTTCCCCTGAGAGATATCTATATTTGCTTGTTTGAGAGATCACGCTGTAGCTGCAATCAACCCTTTTTTTTTTTTTTTTTTTTTTTGCAAGCATCAAGCCCTCTCAGAGAGGCAAGCAGCCCAAGCTGAGCGTATAGGAAATGCGCACATGCAAAGTATACTGGAGCAGCGGTGGGAAAGAAAGACAGGGCAAACTCCTGTAAATGTCAAGTGTGTAAATATCCCCTGCGCATGGTTTTGGGTCGATGGCGTCTCACTGCCACCTCACATTCTCATTTCCAGACACACAAAACCAGAAGTAGTCTCCAGGGCTGAGTGAACACCACATGAAGGCTGTCTTTGTCCTCTGTGACTCTGGTACTGTAGCTATCTAGCGCTGCAGCCCCGGCCTGCAAACAGCACTGTGTCACCCATGAGGTGTCAACCCGAGCGTGCCGGTGACACTGACATCAGCCATATTTTTTCCACAATGTTTGTGTATGTGCTTGGATGTGTGTCTGTATTGAGGTGCCTTTCTGTTGTGTTTGTGTGGAGGCAAAGGGATGTTGTTCACTTAGCTTTACCTAGCTCCTAGTTCAGCTCCAACAGGCGAGCTGCTATTTTATTTATAGATCTGAGTGTATCATCCGGTGCCACTGGTAGGCTTGACACTCTCCTTAGCTATTAACAGACACCGAAAACCACCCCCTATAATTATTCACTCACACTGCATGTTGTGAACAGAAAAAGCACTTTCTTACAAGTTGTTTACATTCAAATGAACTCTGGCATATAGACAGTTAGATATTGGTGATACCTGAGCCAAACTGCGGCACACAAACACATGCACCGCCATATACATGCCAAAACAAACACAGTGCTTGCTGGTGGAACCAGTCCCACAATTTCCTAAGATGTGTTTTCTCTCTGTGTGTGTGTTTCTGGCCCTGCTGCCACTGTCATGGCTCTATAAAGCTGTCAGTGTCGGTGTAGGCCCCTGGAAGTCTGCCGGTGTAAATCCCTCTTAGAAGCAACAGATCTGGATTTCTGTTTGCAAGTGGACCTGTTTATCAGCTCAGGTGAACTGCCCCCTCGATGGGTCAACCTCTGTGCGCTGTAGGCCTTTTAGCACCTTGTTTCTCACTAATGTTGTATCTACTTATGATCTAATTGTGGAAGGAAACTCAAGCTGCACCTCTAACAGAGTCTTTTAGCTCATTTAATAACCGTTGATGATTGTACATTTATTGTCTGGACCAACAGCAGGATTATTGTTTGTGAGTTGTAAATCTGGTTACACTGTGTTTATCCACACCTTGATGAATGTGTGTGTGTGTGTGTGTGTGTGTGTGTGTGCGCGTGTGTGCGTGTGTGTGTTTGTGTGTGTGTAAATGGGTGTGGTGCACATGAACAATAAAACAAAGTTCTCCATATCCCAGAACTTTTGACTGGGAGAGGCAGTACAAAACCACAAGGAGAGTTGCCAGACAAATTTTTATTCCAAAAATCTTAAGGACCAATAAAGGAAGAGAGGACACACGCACAATTATTAACAAAGCTTTATGGAAACTCTATGTGGACAGTCAAAACCATCAAATGATGTACCAGCATATATGTCAACGAGCTGGTACCATATGTAAAATTGTCTGTCCTGTTTGGTGAGAGGGACTTGTAATAGACATCGAGTGTGCCACATTCTATCATCCGTGTCTCACTTTGGCATGTAGACATAAGGCTGGTGGGAACTGCTTTTTCCAGAAATCACATGACATGTTTCCAGTCCATTGCCAATGCCAAGCCAAACGGCCAGCCTGCATACAGTCTACACAGTACATGCAGCTGGTTAAGCTCCAAACACATTCTGGGAATGGATCCACCAGAGGTGGTGTGTGCGTGTGTGTATGTGTGTGTGTGTGTGTGTGTGTGTATGTGCATGTGGCTGTCTGGCGTCGGTCTGTGTGTGGCACGGCCTCTGTGTGCACATGTGCGTGTGTGCTTGTCTTTGTGAGTATGTATGTGCCTAGCCAGCTTCTAGTGCCCACGTCCACCTATCCCGCTAGCCATGGTGCAGTACACATGTCCTGTCTGGGCCAAACCAAACAGCTGCTTAGCCTCCCATTCTCACACAGCCTCTGGTCTGGACCAGCCGGCAGCAGACAGGCACGCTTCACCTCTTAGGAGAATCAGGGGCCAGATACCACAGCACACCTTGCTCACAGTACATAACAGTGTACCACAATGTACCGCAGTGTGCTGGACGCCTCACTGGAGTACTTAGACCATTTGGTAGAGGGTTTTATATGAAAACACCAGTGCATGTTTTTCTCTCTGGTTTGTTTTTAACATGCGCAGGGCAAATGGGAATTCAACCCCTTATTATGGCAGCTTTTCTGCCACACCGTGTATGCCGTGCTACATACAGTAGGAGCATAATCTCTCCTTCTTACAATGATGATAATAGGAACTTTTCACATCATCAAGTTTTTCAACTGTTTGCCATTAACAAGCAGAAAGAGACTAAGTAAGTGCACACACTGGAGCTGCTATTCAGGGCCAATATTCACTGCTTTAAGTATCAAGTGTAACCAGTAGCCTGCAGTTTGAGAGGTCAAGAGTTTGGAGGGTTCTTTCCTCAGTAATGGGGGTCCACACGACGAACGTCACAGGAACTCTGGCCTCTGCAGAGCAAGCAGCAAACACCTGACCTTCCTACAACATTCAGGGGGCGTTCAGATTGTAAGGATTTATGGGAGAAGGTGAGAGGCTCTGGCAGAGGTTCTGCCCCATGACCAACCCTCAGGGGTCCTGCTCTCCCTTGTGTGTTGACAGTGTTACTACGCATGTGGACCCCTGAAAGATTGGGTGTGCTTTTCTCCCAATTGTTCTGACCCCCATAAACTGTGGCCTGGCTACCAATAGGCTCTTCCGCTTGGAATATCTCACCCTTAAATGGATCTCTCAGGTATTGGGGCCTCTCAGCGTGTGCCTCCACTGGTCTACAGGAGCCCCAGGACTGGGTTCATTAACTCTGCATTGATTGCTCTTGCTTTTGAAACACATGTCAATGGCAGGGATAATGTGACTCTATGAATCGGCATTGGGAGTCCCGACAGACTAATTATAACACAAACAAGTATGTTTGTAAATGTTTCATGTGTCTCATATAAATCCTTGTTGCTCTAATTGGACATATACAAAGTCCTGTTTGAGTAATGACCCACGTTATCAAAACTACTTGGTGTTTAGTTTGCATTGCCAGTAACTAGCCATAGATATACAAAGACAAATAAAATTCCCCTGCTCCTGCACAAACTCTAACGTATGATTTTATTAGCAATGACAATGCCTTGCAAAGGTGTTCTGTAGGTCATTGCATAAACATCAGTATGCATCATTTTCCCCATTCACCACTGGAGGGCCCTGGTCTTAGCACAATTTTGCCAGTTATATTTTGGAAGCAGGCCTCTGTTTAATGCTGTGTCAGGGCTGTCCATGCCACTGCCTGTGGAAACTGGCTTTGGTATGATTGATGAAGGCCCTAATGTGCCGGGCCCTCCCAGGTGAGCAGGCCCTCAGATGTGTGGCGCTTCGAGACGCTGTGTGATAACATTGGAGCTGTCCTCCCTGCCACCGTCCTGCTAGGAGCCTCATTCATCATGAGCATGGGATACATCACGGTTCACAACAGGGCTCAAATATGATTTGACCCTCCCTTTAAGGGTGTTGCTAAAGAAACACAGGAAAGATGAAATGACTCAGTCCTTCAAAGAACATTCATTTGTTTCATGTAATCAGTTTTCAGTCAAGTCTTTTGAATAATAAATAATAGCAAGTGTTTGGCTCTTTCAAAGAAACTAAGACGACGTTATAACAATCATCTGGAACCATTCCTTTAGTTACTGTATCCTTGCAACCCCATGCATATAAAAAGTAGTTGGTGACCTGGGAGGGCAAGAAAAACTAGCTGACTCCAGAGGCTTATGCGATTCTCAAAGACACGGCCAGTGAAGGTGAGCTGAGGCGAGGTGGGCCTTGCCGCAACCTCCCAGCAGCCACTCCGATCCCCATTCCTCTCCCTTTTTTGTGAAAGAAGCAGTCTGGTTTCCAGGTCCTGATGGGTTTGCTGGCAGATGGGGCTGAAACCCTCACTGAGCACCTCTGTTCCCAATTGCTCATGGAGAGGCAGGAATTTACTGCGACCACCCGATTGTTTTTGATACGTCTTGACCAGTTTACCCAAGGTATTCCCATGCAGCAATTATTGTGTGAATGGACTTCTTATAGGTCGACCGCGACTCCAGGTAAAACAAACGCCCCAAGAAACACGCATACAGAGTTCTCTTTTGCTTCAGAAATGCACCTTTTGGCTCCAGTATAATTACATTATAGCAAATTGCTCTTTATATACATATTCAGAATGACATTTGCAAATTGCTTACAAATTATTGCTTTGAGTAGTTAAATTGATTTCCAGCCATTGGAGTGATCTTAAGTATCAACAGCAGGTATAATACATAATAAACAACATTCATCACTGTGGATACTATTAATTAAAAGTTCACCTATGCTCACAACTATATTCTAGCTGAATCTGTTATTTCTCCATACTTTCTGCACTTTTTCTTCCCTGTAAACAATGAGATGGCTGTTGGTTGTTGAAGGACGTGTTGATTTTGGTGATGCATTCGTTTGCCACAGCCCTTTGTAAGCACAGGAGACATGTTTCATATTCCTCCCCTTTAATTAGGCCGGACTGGAAAAACTGACCACATTCCTTGTTTCTTGGTGTAGGCCTGTGGAAAGGTGTGTGGTGGGCCTGAAAAATTAATGCATGCATGGCATCTCGCTACCTGCAAGATTTATAACCAAGTATGCTGGACACACCGCAGTGGTCAGACTTTTAAAAAAGCATATAAAACAAGGCTTAATTTCAACATCTGACAGTTGGTTACTAAGCCAGTCACCACCAATAAACAAACAAACTCCCTTTCTTTTGCTATTGGAAAGGTCTTGAAAATGAACCAAAATATTTTCTGTGGTGAGTGCCCAACCTAGGTTTGGGTGAGGCAGTTTGTGTTCAACCGCCATCCAGCTTGTACATTCTGCCAACCAGAACGATGCCTAAATTTGTTCTACATTTATTAACAGAGCAGATATTCACAGAGTATGTCCAAATGAGTGGGTGGCTGTATCAAACGCCCTGGTTGTCACAGCAGTCAGAAAACATATATTATATCAAAACTCAGGGCCTCATGTACTGTCAGTGTGACTTTCCTATTTATAGGTGTAAATATGCATCAGGGCAGATTTCAGAATGTGTTTCAATGGGAAGATTTGATGAGAAAAAAGACCTCTTTAAGACACATTCTTGACTTTCCACCTTTAAGGTTTGAGGGTGCAATACATATGAAGCTAATCAAAAGACAAATCACTGTAGATGTTGTACTTGACATGAGCAGAACTCAGAATCACATTTTGAGCTGGCACTGGGGGAGAAACACCTTAATATTGACAAATGAGTAGGGGTGTTTAAAATGAAACACCTGAACTGAGCTCCAGGAAAAACAGAGATGGGAAGGGTTTCCGATCTTGGTGAAAAATATGCAAAAATGTTAAGAATAACTCCCCTTTGGCACTGGTAAACAAAACTGGGAGAGCTGTAAAAATGGTGGTTACTTTACAGACACATGGTTGTTCAATTGTAGTTTCCCTTTCATTCTCTCATTTGCTGCAGGCCACTCATTCATATGCAAAGTAGCCTGTTGTTAAAGCCTCCTAACTCCTCTAGTTTGGACTGAAAGAGAAGCCTGTGCTAACATTGTTTACAGTCATTGCAACACTGATCAGATGAACATTACCATTCTTTGCCATGTTTGGGTCAATAATGCATTCAGTGGATTGGATAACTTTTGCTCAATATAAATTATTTGACATCCAGTCCCCAGTGAATCTCGAAAGGCTTTCTTATACAATCAAGAGTTGAAAAAAGACAGCTTGGCATGTTGTTTCTAGATTCTAAATAGGGACCAGTGTGTACATAGGTTTATGTCATGATGATTTGATCTCACTAACCATCATTATAGCCCATGACGATGTGAAGAGACACATGTATTGGATTTCTTTAAATAGAGACAGCACATTAGAGCATGTGCCAAGTATGTCGACCGAGTGCAAATGTTTATTTTATAAGTTATGTTTGAATATTGATTTTATTTCCATATATTTCTAGTCTTGGCTCAGCAGGTTAGTCTGACTCTGACACATGTTTGAATCAAGAGCCTGGATTGAATTCGTGTACTGTAGGAGTCCATACTGGGACAATGTCAGTACATGGAAAGCCATGATAAGAGAATCTGTGTCATGGTATCCAAGCAAAATAAGCCAGAGACTGGCATACTTTATTTTTGAACATGGCCATGGAATATCAGGCCTGCACTCTGGAAAAATACCACAGTTAATATCAAATCCAAGGTGTCACTTTTCCCTTCCCTCATGCAGTTTTTGGAAATTTATGTTTACTTTTCATTATGTTTATACAAGATTGTGTTTCGTGTGCAATAAAACACCTTTCGTCTTACTCCAATGAAATATGAAATTCTTGAATGTCTATTTGCGATGTCTGCTGGCTCAACTAAAATCCTGTCTGAAGGGCAGACTGTATCCTACTGGACTCAAGATTGGAAGCCAAAATATTTCTGTCGGTTAGTTGTGGGACAGAGTGATCATCAATGAATTATCATGATTTCAATAAACATAATGTCATTGTCATGTACATAGGTGTATCCACATGTCTTAAGGACACAAGATAATTAAATTTTGTAACAAAGCAAAGCATTATGCTGCAATACTGTGATGGTAATAATACTGCCAACATTATTCTGTGCTAAGTTATAGTATCTATTTATTTATTCATTTATTTATTTATAGCAGCATGATATACATGTTTGGAAACGATTACACTAACACTGTGGTCTGTGGTCCACAATCATAAAAATTTTATGACATCTTGTCTGTTGCAAGTTTTTGTGTTGATGGTGTATGAATTTGTCTGCTTTCCAGCTTTGGAACAATTGTAAACCTGACACTATGATAATAAATCTAAATTATTAAACAATAGTGTAATTGAGGGCAACGTAAATACAAGGTCTGGAGCAGCTAGTGATATCAATCAATCAATCAATCAGCCCGGTAAAAGTCAGTGAGTGTGACTAAGGTGAGTTATAAAAGTAGTCTTGTGTTTGGAGGCTATGGGAGGGACCATTTTCTATCCCTCCTTAAGTAAATACCACATATACAGTGGGCATTAGGCCCCATCACAATCCCTGGTTATTTGGCAGGCTGTTGCTAATGGAAGCATGGTCTTGAGTGGACGTCACAAGCAGGGGGCCGAACAAAGAGGTCTTTTCTGTGGGCCAGAAGGTGCTGAAAGGCTGGGTGAGGGTGGCAGGGCTGTGTGCAGCACCACTATCATGCTGGATGTCATATAATGAGGCCCATGGACAAAGGTGAGCTCCGTTATGTTCACTCCATGGCTTGAGATCCCTGAGGTAGGGGAGATCAGTTTGCAAATGCTGTTGAAATACACATCATGATCATTAGATAAAAAAAAAAAAAAAAAAAAAAAAAAGATGCATCTTGTGAACTGAGGTGAGCTTCTGTAAAAGGTCTTGGCCCACATAACTAGCAGAGCTCACTCATTGCAATTGATGCAAATGAGCATGTCTTTGCGGAATTGCATCAGCTCAGTTTGCCAAACCTGGCAACAGCTCCCGTTGATAATAATTAGCTGTGATCATGCATCTACCATTTCATTAAACACTTACAGTCAAATGGAGTGGTGTGCGCTAAGGAAGGAGAAAAAGCGGCTTTCTGCCCAGTTTCTCGATTGAATGATGGGATCCAAAAGTAGACATGGCAAAGCTTCATACCTCATTGATTCTCAGTGCCACAGGTTTTTTGCATCATATAACATAATTCAGACCACATGTGCCCACATGTGCCCTCTTGAATAGAAAGAGGTGAATGTCTGAGACAGTTTGCATGAAGCATAAAACATAGTTCCCCAAAACACTTATTTTGGGTTTCTCCAAGTTAGAGGATTTAGGGTGAAGGTGAAGTGACTCACCCTCAGTCTGTCTCTCTCTCTAACTCCCCCTCTCTGTCTCACACACACACACACGCACACACACACACACACACACACACACACACACACGCACGCACCCTCTCTTTCTTGCTCCAAGCCTCCAGCAGTGTCAGCTGATGCTGTGTCAGCGTTGATTTATGCCATTTCTACATCAACATCTGGAGTTTAAACATTGCAATGATGAGTCAAACTAAAAGCAGCTGTACTTGGATGAATTGATCATTGCATATTTTCCCTGATGCTTGAATGTGAATTACATTGCTAATGTGTGTTATTAATCACAGATTATACAGCATTAACTCTGTGGAATTCACTTTTAGGTGTACAATGGCATAATTAGAGCTGAAACGCAGCAATAGTTGGTAATCGCTTTAATTACACTCTGTAGCTGTGTTGTATAAGGCAGTGAGGAGCTGAGTGATGTGTGGCTATGTGGCAGGTCTGTGGAGCTGTGAACAGGCAGGGTTGCGCCTGCTAACCAAAGGAAAGCCTCAGGGCCACGCGACAGGACCCGTGGAGCCACTCGGGTGATCCCCTAGCCACCGCACACAGTCTGCCTTTTACCTCCTTGTGTGTACACAAAGGGGAACTTATCCGAGTCCCCCGCCCTCTCCCTTTCACCCGTCTCCTTCTGCAGCCCTCCCTCACCTTCTCCTTACCCTCTCCCCCCCTCCTGCCCTTCATTATGAGACGGAGGCAAATCCAGCCACTGCATAATAAAAACCTGCCTCCCTGAACAGCCTTGCCAAAAAGTCACAGCAGGCCGGGAAGGAGCGGGCCCCAATTCAACCTGTAGCTTGACTGAAATCAACCCACTAGGGGATGGGTGACCTGAGTCTGCAGGCTGATAGAGGGCATTGTGGAGTACAAAGGCAGAGGCTTTCTTCCAGCTCTAATATACTGTAGCAACAGCAGAACTCCATGGGATGTATTTATTATTAAAAAAGAAAGGTGAACTCCTGGTCATTCTGGTTGCAGACGAGCAGTCGCCTTAGGTAATACAATGTGCTCTTATATATCATGCGTATGTTAAAAAACAGCAGCCCTCAAATCATAATCAAATACCACTACGAAATGAAATATATTGCATGTGAATAGGCATACATATCCTCTGAGAATACCTATCCATATGTGTGCATCAAGCCCTGACCTCTAGTTACCTCTCTCATCACACACTTGTGGTCACAGCTGAGGTCTTTCTCTTCCATTGTGTCTGTGCTCCACCAGCCACGTGTGGTGGATCTGTCACCAGCAGAGACTACTGTAAAACGTTACATTTCCTCTGGCAATGCCTTTACAACACAGGGGCATGGAGGAGGCCACACACAGCTCCACAGCTCCCACAGATCCAGCAATGAGAGTAAATAAACCAGGGGAACCATCCCTGACACCATGTGTGGCTACATACACTGCAGACTGGTGGGAAAACAAAGTTGAGTCAAGCATGATTGCCATCTCGCCTCTTCTCAGGATGATCTGTTTTGGTGGCTTGTGAGGGATCCCAGGGCTTGATCTGAAGACACCTCAGTGATCATTTGATTATTGTTTGAATACCAAGTATTCACTGCTCAGGCCAAAACAATTGTTTAAAACTTGATCAAGCATGCACATAATATATTTGCAATCACAAATGTTGACAAAACTACAGATAACTTGACTTATGTACAACAACCAATTCACCACAAAAAAATCTCCACCTTAACAAGTCGTTGTTGTTATTATTCTGTCTTTTTCTGCTGTGTTTAAACATGTTTATACTTGTTCCTAGAAAAAAAAAAAATCCTGAAACAAGTGAAAATGTTTTGGAAACAACAGGGTTTAATTCATCCCAGTGGCAAACATTTTCACTTGCTGAAAAAAATATATTTTTTTGGAGTGCAAACATTTTCTGATCCAGTTTGCAGCTTAAGTTTGCTTCTTATGGTTTTGATTCTTGACTAATTTGATCATTTCGATTGCGTGCTACACAGAACAAATATTGTTAATTCAAATATGTTTTCACAGACTTGTCATTGCAAACCTAACAACAAAGAATGCATCATCTAGTTTGATCCCTGCTTTCCATTTCATAACAAGGACATATGCATAAATCATTTTTATTATTGCAATGTGTTCAAACAGGTTTGGTTTATGACTTTTGGATCTATTGTATATTCTAAGAGTGCCATGGCCTTGATAGAAGTGATTGGAGGGAGATGGACTGAGAGAGGTGAAGGTTGGAGGAGAATCCTGTGAGATCAGGAGAGGTCAAGCTCTATCTGTGCTAATTCATGGTGCAGATCTGTTTTTTGTTTCTCCAACACCTTGATAATTAGCTCGATGAATTACTGTGGAATGCCCAGAGGACAGCCCAGAGGCTCCATGGACCCAGGCTCAAGCTGCTTGGCTGATGTATTTATGACTAGGCTAATGGTAATATTACCGGTGTTTCCATAATCGCTTGCTACAGGGATGTAAGGCCCAATGGCTCTTAGGGAGTGTTAGATTTATCTAGCAGATTGTGTTATGGAAGAATGCTAAGAATCTGGTTGGATAGCTCTGGGCTCTCGGTTTGTCAGTGTTGTTAATTCTTTAATATAAACACATTGACAGAGATGGAAATTGCCACAGGGGACCTACCTAATGTGCCTCTCCAGATTTGAATTGCCGCCTATGAATCAGACCAGAGTCAAAGATTTAGGGGGGGTGCTCAAGTGCCAATCAAAGAAAGACTGTTTATCCAAGAAAAACCTGGTAAATATGCACCCAAATTCAGTCCCTCTGCAGGTTCTACATGTATGTGACAAGTTGCCGCGGAGCCTTCCCCTTACAGTATTCCAGAGCAAAGCAAGCCATCGCCACCTGGATTGAGAGTGACAATCTTTACATTTTAGCAGCTATACCCTCTGTAACACACGAACCTAATCTGTACCCCTAAGCAGGATTTGCCTCCAAACTGCCACATAGCCTGTGGTCCTTCTGTTTGTTGTCGTCCGTTGCTGCACATAGACTTTAAATAAACATAGCTTTGATAAGCCTGGGGCCAGACAGTAACCTCTGACCCCTAGCAGTTCCGATCGGGGTCCCGGGCCATGAGGTTCACCAGGTGACACAAGCATACCTCTAAATTAGCAGCCTTTTTCTGCAGAGGGAGGTTTATAAACACTGCAAGTGGATGAGGGAGTGTTGGTAGGAAATTGACCCTGTCCAGAGTGTGTTGACCGGGAAGAGAACAGAGGTTAAGAGGCACAGGGCTCTAAGGAGACTCATGGTAATAATATGATTTTCTCACCCCTTGACCAGCATTAAGGGCGAGGATGTTATTAATTCACTTCTAAATTAAACCCTAGACATTCACTTCCAAAGTTTTTTAATAAACTTTTTAAGAAATCTTTGGAGAAGACTACATGGTATAAGATCCCGGCTGCATTTCCATTTCACTGAAAAGTTGATATTAAAATATGTAACGCTAAGGCATGTTTCAATGTCTCGATGGCTATAAACAATGATAACATCTGTTACCATTTTGCTCAAGTCACAGCAAAGTATATTATACAGGGGTTTTTTTTGGCCGTATGGTGTACATTGGTACATAGCATATTAAGAAACATGTAATTTGAAATGTAACAATGAAATGTTACTTGCATTACAGTATGGTACATAAAACGTAATGTGGTTTCTGATTTCTTTTGTTTACTATGCATGTACCCTAAGGAACTGCAGCTCAATATGTTGGGATTCTCTTACTGTACTTTTTCTTCCTCCCCCTCCAAGTGTGTATGTACACCATTCACATAAGAGCAGTTTTCCAACATGTGCCAAGGCAAATTCAGGAAAATAAATTTAAAATATTTCCTTCTGGAGAATGAGGGTCCTTGGCTTATTTGTAGTGGAAGCGGCTATAGCTGCAACCCGGCCAGTGGCATTCTGAGGCCTCTTTGTAGGCCGTCGAACATGCACCAAACCACAAATTATCATTGGAGCAGGGCAGGCCTCCTGCCCCATCACCAGGTCCACCCCGACTCCCCGTAAAGTTGGGATTTATGGCATCTGTCCAAATAAACATGTCCAAAAGCTGAGGTGAGGAGGAGCTGTGGCTGAGCATGCTTCTGAGAAAGTCACATCTCACACCTGTATGAGTGATGGAGGCTGCTGTCTGGGAACATGGCACACAGGGCATGAGACAGCTCTGTCTGTTTCAGTTGAGTATTTAACGGTGAAAGTGAACATACAGGTTGTGCTACTTATTTCTATCTTGTGTTTATGGTTGCATTTGTTCCTTCTCCTGCCGTCCTTTGCTTTTGCTGTTTCCCCGTTCTTACCTTCTCTCTACTTAACTCAATTAAACAGTTTTCATGATAAATGAAGAAAGATCTAAAGTAAACATTGCTCAGATTTGTCGTTGTACTCTTTTCTGTCTGTCCAAAGGTCACACATATGGATGAAAATCTTTCTAGGGGGCTCTTCATCACTACAAATACTACAGTACAACAATACACACTCACTTAAGTCTTTGGAACCTGAGCAAATGAACTTGATTTTTTAAAAAAAAAAATTCAAAATGTTACTACAAAATCACCCCCAGAATTGTACAATAAAGAGACAAGAAAACTATTTTAAAAAACAAAATAAAACAACAATTACTATACTCTCAAAACCAAATAATAATTTAAAAAAATTACAAGAAAATCACATAAAAATGGCATAATTTTTATTTTTAAAAATGGCAAAAAAAAAATGCAAAAATGACCAAACAAATACCAATAAAAATACAAGAATTACCACAAATTTACCACAAATCTGAAAAACAGATTTAAAAAAAAATTGAACACACAACAACAAATAAAAAGAACTTCCAACAACTTAAAAAAAAAAATGAACAAACAAGCAAACAAAGAAACGTTCAAAATAAAAGCCAGCCCACAAGATCCACAGATTTGAAACCATTAAAATCACTCATGTACACACATACATGCACTCAAACATAAGCTGTTCATGCATACACATAGACATACATTACCAATAGAATGATGATAATGCCTGTTCCTCCTTACCATGAAATGTGGTGTAAATGTACAACAGCTGATGTGATGTAAATAACAACAGCCATGGCCTATTGTTTCAATACACTGAGTATTCTTCTGACACCCGGCATTTCATTGCACTGATTTTACATGCAGTATGTCACGTTTTTGTACTTATACAGTTTTACATAAGATAGTGATTCATTTGTTTCAGCGAGGCATGTCTGGAAAAATATATATTTATTAACCTGATAAATCACTGTATAACACACTGTGCAGAATAGGAAAATTTCAAAGATCTGAAATCCTAACAGAAGCCCCTTGTGCATAATTATAATACAGATTTTATTTTAGCATTATTATGAAAACAAATGGCATCTACGAAAATAAGGCAAAAGAATATGTACAAATATGTATAATATCAAGGAAAATGTAATTCAAAGATCAATAGTTTGAACCATCATTTTTGAGAGACAGTTTCTTCATTTATAAGTTACTGATTGTGCTCATATTTTATCCAGTCGGTGCTCTGCAAGTAATTTTAGGTAATCCTGTAGTGTTGAGGATATCCCTGAGTGTCTATTATGAATTCTCTACTTCCAGTGACCCTTCTCTCAGCTCCTCTCTCATCGCAAGCTGCTTTGTTGACAAAGCTGCAACTTCCATCATACAGTAAAGAGTCTCTGGTGTCCCATTGTTAAGGAATTTGTGTGTGTATGCATATGTATACGTGTGTATGTATGAGTGTGTGTGTATGTGTGTGTGTGTGTGTGGACTATGACAGTATTACATTGTGTTTGCGTGTACATAGTGCATCCACATCTGTATGTTGATATGTGATGTGCCCCACTAAAAAATGCATGCTTGGCATGAAGTCTCCCATTGCTCTTTTATCTTCCATAACGTTCACCTTAAAATAAATGGTTTTAGTACACACCCAAAAGGTTGTGGGAACTGTTGTCCATATACAGTACCATACAGTAAAGGACTGCTGTTTTTGTACCATAATGTTAAATGTTGCAGCTCATGTGGGATTTGAGTAGTCCAGTTGACCCAGCATGCTGTGGGCTAACATTACCTCTGAACAGTTTGCACCAGCCAGCTTAGAGATTCTGCTTTTGGCATGCCGTCTTCATGACATCAGTAATTTGTCACTCGCAGACACGCTGTGATTTATGGCTTTTCCCATGCAGCAAAATGTGCCCTCGGTGTTTCTTTATTGCATTTAAAACCTATTACTTTAAAATAAGGAGATTACAGCATAATACATGCTTGGAAAAGACCTGCAGGTTGGGCAAATATGGCACATTTTACACTAATAAAGTAGCTGGGTTGTGGGTAAATGTTTATATTATTTTACAGCTTGCCCTAAGGGGGGGAAAACCTTTCCATTAATAATGGGAGTGATGAATATGAGTAATTACCTTGTATTGAGACCAATATGCCTCACCCCCTAAAGCTTCACACAAGCTTATTTTCTATTTCGGATTTCCCAGACATAGACTAATGTCAGAAACGTCTCGATTTGTAATGCACAGTCACTCTCCTTATAATTATTTGATTCTAGCTTTTGGAAACATCTCAATGTGTTGAGGCTGTATTTTAAGATGGATTTTAATGACTGAGGTTATTTTTTAGAGCAATTGATTTGAAACAGCCTGTCAGCCAATTATGCCAGACCACTAGGATGTCAGCTTAATTTCTGCCTAATTTCTGTCAACTTCGTAGCCAGATACTACTGAGCGACTTCAGTGCGCAGCAAACAGGAAGTGGAGAGGTACAGTGACGCTGGAGGATGCAAGGGATCTTTTGACATCAGACGGACCTCTTTAGCTCAGTAATTAACTGAGCTGGTACCTGGGGACTTGCAGCACTGACGGACAACCTGCTTGCCAGGCAACGGGCAGTTTTTGTATGTTTGCCCAGAGAGTGATTTGCAGAAAGACATTCTTGTAAAGGCCACCGGCATCGCTCTCTCAGGGCACTCTGTGTGCTGACACGTCATGTCCATCAACTCCAACATGGCTGTCAGCACGGAGCACGCCATCCTTGCCAGCCAGTTCTCGCCTCTCCTGTCTGAGCAGCTGCTGCTTGCTCTCATAATACTGTATCAGTAGAGAGCACAAAGAGACAGAGGGCTATAAACAGAGGGTTCTTTTACCTGATACTGATACACACTGAGTTTGATTGAGTTTATGTAGAGTGGTGAAGGATCATTACCACCTGGGATATTAGTCAAATAAATGTTAAAGGCTGATACATGTGGATCCTGCTGCTGGGTGTTTATGTGCGAGCTCGTATCTTGCAGAAATGCTGCCCTGTCAGTCAACAACAGACTAAAAACGACTGGCATTAGATGTGGAAGTCATACTGATCACATCCTAGGGTTGATTTTCGAAAAAAAAATCAAATGCTTACCACAAGGCACTCCCAAATGGAGCTGCATCTGCTTCTGTAAGTTAGAGTTTAAAGATCATGTCTTTGGTAGGAGAAGAAGCAATAACATGCATGGTTTTACAGCAGACCGGCACCCTGGACAGAGAGGCCTGTAAAGTGCTGATAGTGAGAACGAGTTGTACAGTTGTCAGCAGTGAATTGATGAGAGCCAGGGGAGCATCAGTGTTGATACTAAATGGGTTGATGTCAGCTCTGAGGGCCGGAGGCAGTCTTTACTGGGAGTCCCATCTCCATGGTCAGCCTGGGAGCTGTTAGTCCTATTCATTAATCATAGTCCTAATTTGTTTTTACACGGCTTTGCTGACACAGAGGGATTGTTATTGCAGTGGCAGTGAGGAGGGAATCTCACTGGCCAACAGTTGTCACTGCAATGCATGCAAAAGGACCCAGTGGGTCAGTCCTACTGTTGCAAGTGCTGGCAGGTAAGTGAGGGCTAGCTCAGATGTCAGTCTGTGAAAGAGAGAACAAGTTACATGCTTCAATATCAAATGAATGATTTCCACCAAAGACAGTGTTAACATGAGTGGGTTGCTGTTTTTACGTTTATAACATTGTCTCAGTTACATAGCAGAAATTGTTTGTTCTTATTTCTTAAAGACCTTAAACGTCTGCAGAGACAATCATAAATGAATGCAAGTTTGCATAAGTTACAACTAAAATGTGGAATGTACAGAATTTTTTGAAGTTCTGCAATATAAGGCCATTTTATAAAACTCCTGCAGAAAGCACAAGATGTCTTACACCTGTCCTGTTTTGTAGTTTGCAAGCCATGTGTCAAAACACACTCAGGTATACTCAGACAAGTGTGTGACCTTTTTAAAACTGGTTTATTAGCATGATCCTCAGGGGGGCCTGGGCAATAGACTTTATAAAGTCAAAGGAATGTTTACACTGCAAACTCACCTTTTCCAACAGCACACCAACTTCTGACAAAGACACATATCATTATATTCCCATCCCAGCTACCAAGTTGTTTATCTGGTCATTTGTAAACCCCTCCCATCCAAACTGTTCAACCAGAAATTTGACTGAGAGATTAGGGGAGGGAAACATATGAAACCCATATGCTGTAAAGTCACAGTTAGGGAAAAAGAAAAAGGCCATAGATAAAATAAAGTAAAATAAAATAATACACAATGGGATGGGGCGGTGGGAGGTGGGGGGGCTGGCAGATGGTAAATGGCATCTTGATTAAACATGATTCATTTTCAATGAGACATGAGCAATTTTCAGCATACATTACAATGGCTTAAAGGGCAGCAAGTGAAATGAACTCTATTTGACAGCTTGTCAAGATTTTCTAATTCATATACTCGGCCTGTTCTGAATTCAGCTTTAAACAGTAACATTAAATGGATATTTCTTTTCAAACAATCCAAGCAGCAGGAACTAGTAAGACTGGCAGAGAGCTATGTCGTGCATATTTAAACTAGTAATTCTCAAATCCATTGAATGAGCTAAATCTCACTCACTTTTTTTGTTTTGTTTTTGTTTTTAGAAAGAAGCCTGTAAATCAAATCGTGTCTTCAACTGTACCTAAACTTTCAACACTCTGCCTTCAGAGTTGACAGTGCCATTTCACCTTGGGTCAGAGTGGTAGACATCAAGTGCTTTAATATAAATTGTGCTTTTGAGAATGGCTTTACGACTTACCAGGGAATAGTCTGGGCTACTTTCTTTCCTGTTAAGTTAATAATGACACTTTGCATTGAACAAATGTACTGACCTAGGAGTTAAACCAAGGAAAACACTCCACATCTCCTCCCCTATGTGTTTTAGGAGTTGGCTTTGTACAGTGAAGGGGAGCCGTGGCCCCATCCATCAGAGAAACAGAGTCATTACAGCATCTGAGAAAACGTCTTTTCCTCAACCAAGCTCAATTAAAAGGGTCAACTCACTGGAGAGAGAAAAGTAATATATTTTACCAAAGTTATCTTTTATTTTGGAACTGAGCCTGTAGTAAGCTTACAGTGACTGATGGCTAAATGGTCATTGCTTGAAATTAGGCTTATAATACATTTAATGACTGAAAAAAATCTTCATATCAGGTTTTGATGATAGATTATCAAACATCATGTCAGCATTCATAAGGAGGACATATATCACATTTTGCGTGAACATGCCATGAAACCATTGTTCCAAATACAAATAGTCTGATAGGCACTTGACTGAAAAAATGAAATTCCATTTTATTGACTAAACTGGCTAATCTTACTTATTTATATGTAATTATATTTATACAAGATTTGGCAAACTAACAAATGTTGATATCAACTTTCTATGATATTAATTTCTAAATGGACACCATATTGCCTTTATCATAGGCAGTAATTTAAGCAACATTGCCAGTTCATTTGAATATTTATTTTTCAACCTATTACTGTAGTTTCTGATTAATTAGGCACAATACCTTTGCTGGGGATATATTCTGAGAAAAAAAAAGTTAGAAGCCCTGTGTATTATATGAAGCAAATGGAATGAATTAACCTTATGAGCGCTGACATATTTCATTCATGAGTATGAGATGTGATGATCATTATATTGAAAATTCACACTTCAGTATTTTTTTATTTATTTTTTTATTTTGTTGTATTTTGTGTGTACAGCTGAATATTGTGTATTCATCTCAGAATATAGCATATGATCATACAAACAGCCTTTTCACTTAAAGCAGTGACTTCTGGAAAAGTAAAGAAAGAGCTGGAAAAGTGAAAGAACTTATTGTTTTGCCTCACCAGTAGCAGATAAGGCCAAATGTTGCTATGGTAACTCCAGCCACCTGGAGCCAGAGTCCAATTTAAGAAAACCACAAAGTCAACATGAACGCGTGCTACGGTAGGGAGAGAACGAAAACATTTCTGATTATGCAGGACATAATCAGAAGTCAAAATATATAAACTAAAAGGTCCTTGGACAGAGTGCCACATCACCATTAATTTCCATCAGTTCAAGTAAGCTATCATTCAGGGGGCACAGGCAAAGGCACGATGACACATTTACAGTACGCATAATGTGAGAGATTGTCACTACTCCAGAAACCATATCCTCTTATTTATTCAAGGCAAGGCCAAATGCTGCAATGGTTATGTGCTTCCTCAAAATGTTCTAAATCAACCACATCTTCTGGGGGTGGAGACTTTAAGCTAATATCTCCATAGTCCCCACTATGTCTGATGCAAGAACTAAGCGCTAGTGTTTGACTGGCAGGCAATAAAACTATGGAAACAGCAAAGTAAGAGGTTGTATTTAAGCTTGTGTTTGAGAAAATACAGCAAAATTATTGAAATGTGTGTTACAGATAAGCGTTTACTTATAAAGATATTTTACATGATTGAAAGCTGCCAAGGAAAGAAATGAAAAATAATTAATGCTTGAAATCTCACAGATTTAATGGCTTTACACAGAGTAGAGCTTTTTCTGCAGCTGTTGTAGAACCTATCCTAATCAAACATATGGAATGTAATACATCAAATATATGACTCTTACTGTTATGAACATTTTTCTAACATCCTTACAGCAGTCTCAAAAAGGCCAGCCTGGTGAAATAGTGCAAAAGATGGATTCAGTCAGTATCAATCAACCGTTTTAAACCAACTTCAGCGTTCACCACATTATATATAAATATATGCATACTCTATATGATAATAAATTCTAGCTCATGGGGAGCCAGCGTGGACAGCTGGACCCTCTGTGTTTTTCTTCTCTGGCCTTGATTAGGATGCAGGGGCAGCAATGGGCTGACACCGATCAGGCTGCTGTGGCCAAATTATGTCCAACCAGCCACACGGGTCTGGCGAGCAGTTAGGCTCCAATTAGCACAGGCCAAAGTGCTTTCCTTGATTGCATCGCATGTTACATACAATGATAGTTCTGCTGTAAATATAAATATTCAGCACACACCTACGCTACCTTGAACAGGGTGCTGTGCAGACTTGCCACAACAGATTAGACAGCGTGCAGGGCATCAGCTGTACAACCTGCCTCACAATGTTGAGTAGAAATTGATGAATTCATAGGAGGATGAGTAGTAGAGCAACTATGCTTGCTTATATCGTCAGATATTGCCCAGTATTTCATCTGAGAATAGGCAAAGAACCAGCTGGAACTAGAATGTGTGGTGCAATTCCTTGGCAACTGCCTCAAAACCTTTGCAGATTTCAGCCACCACAAATTTTGAATGAATGAGACAACTCTGACATATTTTCACAATTCTTGGTCCAGTCAACAGCTAACACCATATAAAACCACCAATATCAAACATCAAAATAAGAAAAACACTATTTTTCTTGTAATATAATATGCCTTTTCAGATAGAGTTAACACTATAATAGCCTTAATTTTCAAATTCCTCTACATAACATAGTTCGATACCTGAGGAAAGTCAACTTTAAAAAAATAACACAAGGCTCATAGCTCCAATCTTCCTTTATAGCAACTCTGACAGCAGTGTGAAATATTTCACCACTTAGCCCCTGTCTCAGTCTTTCCTGCCCTAATGCGTAAGTTCAAGCAAACAGTTCTAGTCATGGGGAATACCGCAATAGACATGGTAATGTCATTATCAGCGCACACATTCAACAGGAGTCAAGGAGAGGAAAATGTTTCCCAATAGAAAGGGTAACATGTAATATTAAAAATAAATAAATAAAGTATTTTTATATGCAAAATGGATCTTATCAGCCACTTGATGAACATAAAACCCAGCCGTTACACATGTTCTACCACTTTTATACACCACCTAATCTGGGAAAAGTACATGCTTTCCCTCTGCATATGAAAGCTTCCCCTGGGCAGATTCAGTTATCCAGATAGCTAGCCATTTGCTAAGTTTTACCTCACTTGAATGGAAGTAACATGACAAATGGAGCGTAGGGCAGTGACCAAAACAGTCATTATTACTTGTCACAATTCATGGTAAAGGAGTTTTTTTTCTTACATCAATCTGGGGAAAAAATCCTTTACACTGCCAGTTTTAGCATGGGTGACTCCCGCCACTGGTGTGGTACCTGTCCAAGAACAACTTGTCTGAGGTCGTTGGAGAGTCGGAGTCTGACACAGTGATTATAGGTGGTGCTCGGGGTGACGAAAGCCGCGGTTTTGTGCTGAATATCTGAGAAATCCATTGTGAGTTTCACCTTTTCAGAGGTAGTGCTTGACTGAATTATTTGCCATAGGGAGGAAGCAAGTGAGTCCCTCATCTTTTACCAGGAGCTATATCTCAGTCATACTCCTGTATGGAGAAGCATGAGTGCTGAGAATACATGCTTACATCTGTGGTATGCATTCTCAAAATGTCTTAATTTGTCTCAATACAGCATCTCACAGCATCTACAACAAGCTGACACTGTATTTGTTAAATTGGGTCTGTTACAATTTTTGTAAAAAAAAAAAAAAAAAAAAGAAAGAAAGAAAAAAATCTACGGGCACTTGTCAGCATTTTGTCAAGAGTGAAGTGATGAGAAGATGTGGGGCGATCAACACTCAAAATGTCACCCACTTTTGCATGAGTGAGGGGGGAAAAAAAGCATAATCCACCTTCCAATAGAGCCATTGTGTATGGCAGCACTTACATCATGTGTACCAGCAGAGACCTTCCACGCAAAGCTCCATGATGGAGGAACGGAGATGTGGGGAGGGCCGGTTGGTTTGGAAAAACTATATCTTTCTATCTGAAGAGCCATAATGTCAAGCATGTTACAGTCCATCAGCTGGATACTTGCCACAAATAACGTCAGCCAAGGTGGCTCGAGGGAGCTGTATCGCAAACTTTGAGGTTCTTTTTTCCTCTCTTTTCAGACAGACCTTCCTTGTGACATGCTGCTTCAGGCTCAAAAATCATACACTTGACATGTAACATCTTTGTGTGTGTGTGTGTGTGTGTGTGTGTGTTTTAGGTGCTGTTTGTGAGCGTAGACTAACATGTGTGGCATGTTTAGGGGAGAAAATGGTAAGCACGATGCGTGTATGGATTGTCATTACGTGTTTCATGCTGCTCACGACACGTACTAAACTCTATCAGCCACCCAATAAATCCTGCTGGAGGGAAAACACAACACATGATATATGGCTGTTTAATGAACGTGAGCAGAGGTGGTGGTGTGGTGGACAGGGGTGAGGTGGAATGGGGTGTGGGGGCTCAGTGAGAGTGGGGCGTAATCCGCTGGGACAAGGCATGACTTGGAGAGTACCAGGCTACATGGGGGTAGACACAAGGCCCTACTCACAAGGGGTTAATTGTAGGTGTTTAAAGAGCATATGTCGTTAAAGAGCTGGTGGGTGGAAAGAGTTCTATTTATACATGGCAGAGGTAATGAGGTGAAATTATTCTGTCCGACAGAGATGGGATGTGACCACAGCAGACTCTCCTGCCCTGGCTCGGACTCCTGAGAATGTTTTCAGTCCAAATACGAGTGCTGAAACGTAAGCTTGCTAATTAATTCCCATTTACATATGCCCAGCTGCGATTTCCATTGCAGCCCACAGCCCAGCCGCCCTGTCACAGCAGCGGGCGATTGATTGACTAATTAATGATTCCCCAGATGCAACAATTAAATTGAAATTAGCGTAATAGGCCTCAGACAGTATTATGCCACCCCTCTATGTTTTCCTTACTCACACATGTGCAATTCCACGCACACACACACACACACACACCCATCCACGCCCAGTGGAGTCACACTTCAGTGTTTTGAACAAAGATTGTGTTTTTCGGTCTGCTCTACTATTCGGTTTGTGTTTTAGTATTTTGAAAAAGGTAGAAAGTTGGAAATCTGCACTGAGGCACTGTAGATGAATGGTGACAATGCTGTTTGAGGTGAATGATTTAATAGTCCTTTGATAGTGTAAATCATGGATGCTGGATCATGTCAATTTAGACCATAAATCAGCCAGATTTTGAAGAATAAAAAAAAAAAAAATTAAAATCATAGTGTAACTGTAGCTTTCTTTATTGGACAGGAGCAATTCTTAGCACTTTGAATGAGCGATCATTTGGGAATGGGTGAACTATAGGATTTAAGACATACACTGGATTTAAGACACACATTATTACATAAAACATGCTAACACTGCTGTTGAAATAAAGTAAATGATTTCATGTATTCATTCATTCACACTTTGAGCATTTTAAGATGGAGACTTTCAACTTCTGGATCAGCATCTTTAGAGCAATTACTCTTGCATTCTTTGCCCCACTAGAGGGAGCAACCCCACAGGGATCAGCCAGAGAAGAACTGCATAATATTTTTTTCTATAGTAATATTGTTACTGGTCATACACTGCTTTTGCAGTAGCAAGACATGATTTCTAGATATTAAGCAGACTTTAGCCCTTACAAGTTGTTTTCCTTTTAATTCCCAGGATGGGTCGTTCATTAAGTTAAGCATAATAAGGCTAATGTGACTGTCAAAGGATTAATGATTATAAATGAGCATCACACAGTTGAGTAGGGTGAACAGGTTCAAAAACAAATAAACTTCAGTGAAAGGACCCACCAGTGTGTCCAAAGTGTGTCTTTAGAGAGTCTTTATGTTCACCATTTATACTGTGTTGGGACAATGACTGATTGCCATAATTTCACTTTACTGTGTTGTTCTTTTTGTTTTTCTATATTGCAGCAATGTGTGATTGATATTGATACTACTACTTCTATTAACAGTACTTATATTACAATAACTATACTGCTAATAGTAACTGTGATAAAGACAATATCAACCCTGCTGCTACTATTGTAAGAAGAAGAAGAAGAAGGTGAAGAAGGTGAAGTTTTATTTATTAGCTCTTTTCAGCATGCATTTGAAAACATATTGCTCTCTCCCCTGTAAGTGAATGAACTGAATGAATAAATGAATCAAAATATATTTTGTGTACTTTGTCGGTCGGTCAGGTGTGGTCCTTGGCCAGCTAGGTCTGAGGTTTGACGGCGGACACTGGATGGAGCACAGCTTGGGGATGTCCACAGTGTGTGGTTGCCAGAATCTGATCATTTGGTAGGCGTCTGTAACCAAAGAAAAAAGAAAACAGCAAACTGAGCAACCTGCCAAAAACATCATGCAATTTCTGAGCCACTCTAAAATGCCAAGGGAAGCCGGATCTCCTTCCCAGGCTTGATAGTTTTCTTAAATTACAGCCTAACTTCCTTCAAATCCCTGTTAAGGAGGATTTTTTTCCTGATAGATTAAAAAAAAAAAAACATATATATATATATATATATATATATATATATATATATATATATATATATATTATATATTTGGAGAGAGGTAAACAACGAAATAGCAGAACACTTGAGCAAAGTCAGAGTTTTTTAGGTTATGATTAATAGACACACTCTGCAATGAAATGTCTGTCATTCACAGAGCATTTTCCCCTGGCACTCAGGTTACACAGACTGAAACAGCGTTTGTCCACATTACTGAGGGCCCAGCTTATCCCCTTCCTGTCTGCCTGCTGGTAAAGGAGAGGGGCCAGAGCGCAATGGCATGATGGTCAGTGGCACCCACCCTGCATTTCCATCGGCGCCTGGCATCCGGGCCAAGGCTGAAAAAGGTGAGACAGTTGATATATACCCTCTTACACACCAAGGCCATCAAAAATACGTGAGAGGCCACCTCTACATCATGGAATTGCATGTTGGTATACTTTCAGTGCTCAGAGCAAAGCAGCCGGAGCCATATTGATTCAATCTCTTGGACAGGTAGTATAGATCTGGCTTTAGGAGAAATGTGAACTTTTAATGGCAAAGAGGATGTTGACATCAATACCCTTGTCTATGAAATATTTAAATGCTTTGGCAGTCAAAGCTTGAAAGCTTGCTGATGAGATATATTATGTGTCTTTGCCACACTGTACAATAATAAATAAAAGTAATCAACTTTGGGTGACATGCTGGCAGTTGGCTCACTCAGTGCTGATAGTTAAAGTGTCATGAGCTGGATACGTATTTCATTACGTGTGCTTTTGATTTAAGCACAGAAGAGTGACCTGCCTAGGGCAAAGCCACACAAACCGGTGATTCACTGCCTTTGTGTAAATATTCTTTTTGGCTCTTGTCTTTCAGTAGTGTCTCAATATGACTTTTCCAGAGTGAGAGTGACCTGCCGTGATCATGCCGGGCCCGTCTGGGCCTAATTCAATTCAGTCTCAGAGAAAAACACCCCTTGTCCTACATAAAACTAGATGTGTTAGTGTGTACACATGTTGGTGACACTTCTCATACAATGGTTCTCAAACTATGTTGCCCACAATGTATGGCTATGCATGGCGTGTATGCATGCACACACACCACACAGAGTATTGAGGCCTACCTTGAAGCTGTATAATCTTTGTGAAGTCTAAATTGAATGTCAGTATCTGGAATTACAATAAATTGAAACATACAATCCAAACAGCAGACAAAGTCTTGATTCAGAATTTTTGCCTCGTATGAAGTCAAGGCCAGCAGATGAACTGAGCCATCAATCACATTTACAAGATAAAAACATACCTACATCGGTCACTCTTGTCTTTGTGTATGATAAGCTCCTTGCTAGAGGAAACCTGAGACAGTACACTCATCGTAGACACACTTAAATACATTTAATGACTGTGTACAGGTTCTTAGTCTGGGTCACATCCTGCAGTCATTCGGTTTTTGGAGTAATAGAAGACAGCAATTAATTTCTGTCTCGGAGAGCTGTTTTAAAAAATTGCAAAAATACTGTGGCAAACACTTAATACGATTAAGCTGTGTGGAAGTTGTGGCGAGTTATTGAGAATTAACGAAAAACAAACGAACAAAGGAGCTACAAAGATAATTACTGTAAAAGACATTACATTGAGAAACTCTGAGAAACCTAAGGATTAGGAAGAGAGTGAAAGACAAAGAGAACAAAGCTCTCCTTTGTTTTATTCTTTAATGACAGTGAAGCATCAGGTAAGCTTGCGTGGCTCAGAATACACTTTGATCACAAATGGAAGCATTTAAATGTACTCCCAGCTTCTCAAACAATTTCCCAAACAATTCACACTAATTGCTAATAACTGAGAAAGATGTCAGCCATAGTGGCCAAGATCAGAGGTGAGAAGCCCACGCTGATTGCCAGCTGGAATTGGGACACTCAAAATTTGCAGTAAAAACCTGTCCATTGTTAGGGGAAATGATTATTCAGTGCTGTAAAATCTGCCAAATTCTGTCACTATTATACAGACATATCCTGTCTTACTACATCTGACAGGAATTTGTTATGTAGTTTGTTGGCAGTATCAAGTGTCCATCCTTTCAAATCTTGATTTTTAATTACTAGTTAGCCTGTTTAAAATGACGTCGGATATCATCAGATTGTCAAAAAAAATCTTAATCCACAATCTTATCCAGAAGTGCTTCAGCATATATTTACACAGAAGCGAGTGAGGATTACATAAGAAGCAAGGCAGGAGTTCAGTAGAGTGTTGGCTGCAAGGTGAGCTCAATCCACTGGCTCCTCTCTCAACCTCTGAGCACATATAGCTGTTGCAGAGACAAAACTCATCAACTTATCCCTAAATTAAGCCACATTTCCTCAGCACCCGTCCCAATAGGAGCTATAGAACTGTGTTTGCTGAGCCCCTGGTTCTTTTGTTTTGGAAACCCCACGGTGGCCCTTTGATGGGAATCACAGGTCTGTCCTGGTCAGGCAGCTGCTAGAGAGATCATCGTCTGCGTTTGCATGGCACACGCTGAGAGGCCCAAGCGCCATGGGGAAAGCTCTCCCAGATAATTTCCATAAATTTGAGTAATGTGCCCCTTTTCCACTTTGGTGAAGGTCCCTCAGGGAGGACGCAGGGATAGATGCGTACGCCATGACATCCGCAGACCAATAACTTACCCACAAATGTGCTTCTGGATATACAGAGATCTGTTGATTGCTGTTTAGTGACAAAAAACAGGAATTTGATGAGGGTAGGATTTGGTCCCCTGACTGGCAAGAGCTTCCGTTTGAAAAAACAGGGAACTCACCCAGATGTGTTAAAGTGGCAATAACTCATATGGTTGTAAACTGCTGTGCTTCAGCCATCTCCTGAGCATGTGGTGCCTTTTTTGTATATGAGCGCTGATAGTGAGAATCTGAAGTTTAAAAGTGGCTTATTGCATGACCAGTACCGATACCTAAAGAAAAAAGAAAAAAAAAAAAAAAAATTGCCATCTCTTAAAATCATTACATCTTAAAAGTCCTGATGCATTTTGTACTTCCTGTATACACAAACTCAAAGTGTGATTTCATAAAAGGGATAGAATGAGTGAAACAGAACTGAATTAAAATGAACTGAAACAAAGATACCAATATAAAAATATATTACCCACTTGAGGACTCGGGAGACCATCAACTGGACTCAAACTCAACTATAAAACAAATGACTCCATTTCCCCAAACCCAGGGCCTTCACAAAGTTTGGTTATTCTCACATTTATGGTTTTCCAGAATTTCAAACAGCCAGTTTTATTGTCTTTAAACAGCAATAAAAGAGATACTTTGAATCCCAGTGTCACGGTCTATTTCATTTAAGACTGTCATCCATGTCATCCTTCTGTTTTGGCAGAGGTCGCAGAGTATCCCCTATGTACCTGACTTTAGGCACAATTAACTCCATAAAGAAAGGCCTGCATGGGTCAGGGGACAGCTTGTCCAAAATCAAAAGACGCTTTCTATAAAAAACCAAATGTTTCTGCCAATGTTGGACTGAGGCAGTGAAGTAGAGCAGTGGTAATAGCTTTTCATTGAATCAACAGACAGGCATGGAAACAGTACAAAAACAGTAACACAGTGATTTAGGTATTGGCTTCCACATGATAAAAGGAGTTGTTTCTTTTCCTTACAGTTTTCCTCATGTGCCACTTGTGTATAATTCAGATGAATAACGATAAAGCAAAATGAACTTCTTTGGAAATCTGGTCTTGCTGAGATAGCCACACTGTATGTTTGCAGACTGTAGTGGTTCTTGAAAATGGCATGCAAAATCTGACTAAAAACAATAAGCCAAAGCTGAAGATTTAGTTTGATGATGTCCTGTACTGTAAGTGAAGAAATAATGACTATATGACTACTAATAATAAATGAAAAAGTGAAACCTGGAGCAACATACAAGATAAGGGATTTTAAAATCTTCACATGGTAAGGAGAGAAATGAACTACAGCTGAAAAGGTTTGAGGAAATACAAACCCAGTGTTTCAAATAATATGGATCTTCAAAGAGCAAGGTTAATAGTTTAAACTGACTAACTCCAATACAAAGTGATTCAACAATCAACAAGTAATTATTTCAGTTGATTTTTTGTTATTGTTGTTTGAAATGTTATTTGTAATTCAGTTGTCTCGCTGCTCTGCTAGCATCCCCTACCTCCCTTTTGTTGCTTCCACAAACTGTAAGTTCAACTTTGCTTGGGACAGTAAATCAAACTCCTCTGAGGAAACCATTTATAAAAGCCTGACATCTGGCTTCCTTTTTCTGATTGCTGATTACACCTCAGAGTTTTTGAATGCAGCTTTGCTAGTCACCTCTGGACCAGCACAGGACAAGGTTAAGAAACCTCCAAGCTGTAAATTAACCACATATATTATCTATGGCCCCAAATTTGATCCACTGATCACCATCTCCTTGTTGCAGGAGGCTGTGTACAGCCCCCTATCCTGGAAATGATGAAAGAGAAGAGAAAGCCCCTAATGGCTTTACCAGTGTGCTGAATCCCTGCCTTGTCTAATATTAAATCACTGCTTATATTTCTTACAGCTGGCTAAGCTTTGAATGGCAGGACAGACAGTAGTCACAAACCTTTGCCTAACAAAAATATGGATTGTGTCTCAGCATAAGTCAACACCGGGTAGCAACGTGTGCCTGAATGGGCCCATTAATGCTGTTGTGTATGTCCCCGGTGTGAGTTACGCCAAGGACTTAACAACATATCACTTGCCAAGGTCAGGAATTTTTCACTTTTATGCAATGGCCCTTTCTGAGGTCAGCTTTTAAGCGTGACATGCAAAGAACAAAAAACAATAGTCCCATGGATGTTTTAAGAATTAAGATTTGCCAATGAAGTGTATCGATGGCATCATAAATCAGCATGATTGAATTTTAATAGCAGTATCTCCTCACAAAGTTAAAGACGAATCCACATGCTCAAATTGTCCAATGTATTGAGGTAGGCATGTCAGTGAACATGTCTGGGACAAGACAAAGTACTGCAGAGAACAGCTTAAATATTACATTATTCCAAAAGTCTGACAGAGCTGGCTCTATGGTTTTTTGAAGGAACCATATTTACTGGAGACATTACTCATACTCATCAGTCATTAGGTGGAAACAGTTTCCCATGTCTTCTCAACACGTTTACAGATGGCTGAGAAGGAAGGCAGAGATGATGTGTATTATTTAAAAAATATCTTTTGCACTTCTAAATATGGTGGTAGTGGTGGCAATAGTGCTGCCTTGGCAGAACTTTCAATGGCCCTGACCAATCAGGATGCATGCAACATTAATAGTAAACGGAGCAATACTGCAAATGACTTAGCAGCACTGAATTTCTTTTGGATTAATATGTAATCTCACTATTATAAGGTTATTAAATCAAATTTAATGTGCAAACAAATCAGCGCCTTGTTTCTGTTTTGCTTACAGGTTCAACACTGTCTCATAACATTTTGTCACATAAGCAACTCTGAAATGCAGACTACATGTTGTGGACACAAACTATGTGACAAATGTTAACCAGATATTCCCTTCTCACCTTCTGTCACAGAAAAAGATTAGGTAATGGTTAAGTTAAGACTCAAAACAAGAATTTCCCGACTTTGGATCAAAAAAGTACATCTGTCTATCTAAAAATGTTGGATAAAGCGTCAGTTTAAGCAAGTATAACAGTTTGGCTGATGCAAGGTTTTAGCCATTGTAAAAAAAAGAAAACCCCATTACCAAATACAAATGCAAATGCAAATACATAAAATAAAGCAAAAAATTGAAGTTAGAATTGGTCATCTCAGCTGAAAGCAACACCCACCCCCACCAGAACACCACAAATTTCCACTGCTCAGTTACAGTGTTGGAATATTGCCCATCATTAGCTGCATCTCAAACACAGAGTCATTTTATCATGGAAAATGTGCGTTTTTTGCATTTAAGACAACGTGCTTTAGGGAGACTAGGTTCACAGGTTGATACCAAGCAAGCAAATGTCCTGCAGCAGTGAAGCACCCATCGGCACCAGCTTGCTTCTTACAAGCTCTGTCTGACATTGGCTCCATCCACCAGCCATAGTCCACTTTGAGGGTGCTGTAAAAAAAAAAAAAAAAAAACAGTAAAAGGCCTCTTTCATCAGTAATTGATAGGTGCTTGTTTTTGGTTCAATGGCCTTGTGTCACTCTTGCCACTATGTGTTAGGAATATATCAGAGCTGGAGCAGTATGAGAAGCTGGGGAGATGGTGGAAACAAGTGTGTCATGACCAGAGAGAGTGGCACATACGCCAGGCTTGTCAGGATGACTAATAGCCCAGGGCAACAGGTCTCACTGTGGGGTGTTAACAATCAGCCAGGCCTTGACAGCCAGCACCATGACTTGGCTGGGAGCTGGTCACCTGCACGTCGGAGGCCTTAACAGGATCTTTGTCTCACCAAACTTCACTCTACCGATTTTGCTTTTTAAATTAATTAATTATTATTATTATCATCATGTTTTAAGATTAAAAAATAAATAATAATAACTATAATAATAACTATAATAATAATAATAAGAAGAAGAAGAAGAAGAAGAAGAATAAGAAGAAGAAGAAGAAGAAGAAGAAGAAGAATAGGACTAAGATAAAACTTTCAAAATAATTGCACGTGTTGCCATCCATTTTTTGAATGAGTGTTTATGTAATGCCACTCGAATAGCACTTGAATAACACTGATGTAAAAGATAAAGAGGAATTAAATGAGTTAGATTCCATTTAATATAGATTAAACTGAATTAAATTAATTAATTCAAAAATAAAAGATCTATTGTCAGAAAAAAAACAAAACAAAACAAACAAAAGCTGCTATGTAATACGTCCTAATGCATCAAATTAAATGCATCAAATTAAATCACTGACTCCGTTCATTAACTGAAACTGAGAAGCTTTATTGGACAGCTCACCTCAGAGCGCAGGTCATCAATTCAAAGTGACATTTACACTCTCATTCACCCATGGGAGGTAAAAGGAGAAACCTGCTTGCTCAACATAATACGCTACCCTTTTTCTTTCTCAAAAAAATCATGGAAGGACTCTGAAAACAGCGGCCCGCACCCTCAGATGTGTTACAAGACTGTGTATGGTGTAGGTCATCTTATGTCCATCTTGTAAAATTATATTTTTGGGCCATGAAGTTGGGTTACCTCAGTACCATGTACGATTTTAGTTTAACAAAGCCACAATGTATTTTGTATTCCTGTGATGTGTGGTATGATGATATTTAAACCACAAATATATTTTCCAACACATCAAGTAGAAACAAAAAAAATCTACTTGGGTCAATACAATTTAATAATAGAATGTCGGGAGGTATGTGAATTCCAGACAGTTACTGGTTTGACCGCTTTTGTGTGACGCCCTGATGAAAAATAAGAACGCTGTTTCTCAGCCAGCTTCCTGTTCAAGGTGAAGTCCCTTTCAAGGTGACTATCGCTATTACGCCCAGAGCTCATCTTGCAAGAAGAATGCGAGAAGACAGACAATGCTGACAAAGAAAAAAAATTCCCTGCAAGACCGGATGTGTGTCACATGCTCCTAAAAATAAACCTGTGGAAAAAAAGGAGAGGGAAAAGACACATTACTCTGGCTCTGATCTTGCTGTTTTTTCTTAATATTGAAAGTTGTAGGTAGGGCCCACAGGCAGAGTGGTTGCAGGTATTTAGACTGGAGCAGACATTGCAGCAGGGTGCCGAGCCATGGACTAATGGGCCGTACAGTTAAAGCTCCTCCACCGCCGCCTCCACGCAGCACTCAGGAGAGCTGTTTTCCTCCAGCCTTACCAGTACACACCGCCATTACACAGTACATTGGATATTACATGCAGCCGGCCATGTGCATCCAATACCCCACATGTTGACAGCTAGAGAAATTCATGCATCTGACAGCAGTGACCGCACAGATGGTCTAAAGACATTCCTGGTCATTGTGTTTATCTTCAAACAGGATCCAATTTTCTGAAATATTACATTTAGCATTTTGAGAATTACCTCCAGATTCTATTTTTAGTGTCGCAAAAGTGTTGCAATAACCTTAGTGACATCATCTGCACCACTCCCAATCCAGACACCGGCGCTGCACTGACTACTGGTTTCCATGTTGTGAACACTGGTCAATGTCGCTTCCAATTACCCCCATTCATTTGCACATCAGTGTAACACAAGAGCTCAGGTTTGTTAAAGCGGTGTTAACAGGCAATTAGTCGTGAGTAGAGGTGGCTGGTTTTACATTGCCCTGGAAGACAAGGGCTTTCCAAAGGCATTTTATTTTCCAGGTGTGTTAAGCCATTTTTATATGGTGTGGGCAGACAAGCTTGCCCACCCTCCTGCAAACACCAATGTAGAATGTGTCAGGACAATAAAATTGGACCACCAGAATTTTGTTCTTGGGTTTAATTGACTTTATTCATGAGAGAATCAGCTTGAAGCATGTATGGGTAATCTGTGCCAGGTTTATCACCTAATGTCTCCCAAAATCACTACCATACCACGTTTTTATGATTTGATTATGTGTTTATGTTTGTGTATGGGCCACTTTCTTTTTTCTTTTTTTTTTTTTTTACCTTTAACTATATACCTCTTACAGGACACCAACCAAACCTGATGGATTGAAGTGAACATGATTTTGGCTTCCTTTTTACAGCACAACATAAAATTCATACAACCTCATTAACAGCAAAGAATTAACTTATGAACTTATATTAATATCTGATTAATCTGCATATCATATTTCTCTTGAGGCAGTTGTTTTTGTGATTCATGCAGTAATCGGAGGGGGATATTTTTCCTCCAATCCAGTGATTTGACTGCCTGAGGTCTTGGCAAGGCTGTGCACTGAGCACAAGTGCTCAGTGGCGTTTTTCACTTTCACCCAGTGAAAAGACCTCAGGCAGTCACATCACTGGATTGGAGGAAAAATATCCCCCTCCGATTACTGCATGAATCACATGGGTGGCGTTAAATAAAGTGCCTTTATTTAAGCCCATGAACTCCAACAAGCAATCAGAGCCAAGCCAAGTCTCCAAAATTCCTTAAAATCATGTTGCTGGACGCTCTGAAGAGTCTTAGCCACTATCATTTTTTTCTCTCCTGTCAGCTGGTACTGAGCAGACGGTATATGCACAGGTAGAGCCAAAACACTGAACTGTTAAACTCATGTTCAGCTTACAAACATTGAAATAAAACCCAAAGTTTAGGTACAAAATGACCTCCAGTTTACCTTTTGAGGAAAATTAGATTTATTAGTTGTATTTTGGTTTTACAATCTCTTCTTATCACATTTTTCTTTCTATAACATGTTGATACTACTTTATTCAACTGATACATTATTTTCACATTTCTGCCAAAACCTAAAACATGGCTCTATTTATTGGATTACAGATATTATTTGATTTTTATGGCAGCACACTTTACAGTGCCAAGTTGTAGAGCTCTGGGATTCGCCCTCACCCTTACATTTCATCATCCCACATCCTTCCCCCCCTTATCCCTTACCCTGGACCCCCCAAATCCCCATCCATATTACAGCTTCATTAAAGTACTTAATACTTTCAGTGGCACGGCCGTTGTTAGTGAACCTGAAAATAAACAGATCGGGGACCCTGTGTCTCTTGGCCTCAGTCCATGAATCTTTAACGTTCATCTGTGCTAAATCAGTACCATGGCATTGTGTCCATCTATCCATCTATCTATCTATATATTCTATCTATCTTGAAATTTACAGGCGAACATTTAATTTTCCACTTTTAACATCTCTTTCTGCTTTATGAAGTCTGCAAAAGTTGTTTGTTGTTTTAGACGTTGCTGCATAAATAAGAAAAAAAATGTGGTGAGCAAAAAAAAAAAAAAAAAAAAAGAAGCCATCCGAACAGGTTGAGAGATATAACATGTCTGGATGATAAGACATGTTTTGTGTTCTGTGGTTTTTATGAATGATTTTGTGTTCCTGTGCGCTGGCAGCCAGGTCCTGTCTGTACCTGTTTGACGGTGAAATTCCCACATTCTCGCCGTCTTGCTCACATGGTTCACTCTGATGAACCGATAATGTCAAGGAAGTTGGCATATGGGACTGGTTTTATTTAGTCCTCCTAACTAGGTGGCACATGGAAGCACAACTTGCAGCTTCTATGTGTGATGGGCTGTGTGATAAAATCTTTGACACTGATGGCATTTAAACAGACGGCTGCTAGTTTCATTCAAAATTACTGACAGGTCAAATGCTCTACTAAACAGTGCTGAGCACATGCAATATATAATACGAAAGGTTCTTCACATTGTGTTCAAGCTTATCCCGACTCTTTTTTCCATTGATTCATTATTTATCTGTGTGTGTCTGCATCCGCCCACATTTGACACACAGGTATGACACCAGCCGGCTGGTGGGCGCGGGTGGCCAGACATGCTAAAGCGCTCTATTTTTAGAGGCATTAAAAGGAGTGATGTCATTCTTCACTGAGTTAAACCAAACACACCCCAGGGTGATTCAGTGGCACGGACTTGTGAGACCCGGTCTGGCTGGTCATTTCAGCCGTTAGGGCAAAACCAGACAAATATCAGGAAACACCGGACAGACTGCTGTCATGCTCTTGACAGGATCACGTATCACTTCCATGCCTAATGATTTTCCTCTTTAAAAATTATGAAAATGAATAACACTCTCACCAAAGATACCTTTTGTTAATTGACTTTATGCGTCAGGGTGATCTCTATGTATTTATGAAGTGTATATAAAGCCTAATCAGCAGACATGTCAGTCATCTCACCCACACTGTCACATGCTTGAAAGACAGATAATTTGATATAGTTGTATGTCTACATAGGGGAATGACATGAATGTTTCACAAGATAGCATACCAGCAGCTTCTTTTTGCCAGGACAAATTCCTTTTTGTCAGTGGCACAATCATCACTGATTTTTTTATTATTCATATATGACAGCATAACAACCGCCCAATGACAGACAGTAATATATTGTGAACAGCTGGTTGTTCGCTGCTCACACGCCTGTGTATGCCTGTATATTTGTCTGCATATCTGAGTTTCTGTACTGTATCTGCACAAGCTTGTGAGTCATAGCAGGTTTGGTCGTCCCACACACTAACCTGTTTAACTCACTCGGCGCCTGAGCCACTGATGGGGGCCCTTTTCTGCTGCTGGCTGGTCCAACCCCTAAAACAAGCTCCTGGGCTGAGGCAGCAGTTAGGACCCAAACCAAGCCTCCATTCACTCCATCAACCCAGCTGTTTATTTTCAGAGGCATTAAAGGAAACACTCGACAGGGCTTATCAGATTCAAACAGTCGCACGTCTTTGTTATTTTACACACAGGCCTCCTCTCAACTCAGCCTCATTTTCAGTAATTGTTTTCTTTCTTGCTTGGTAGAATAACATGGAGGGGTACATTTAACACAAGTGGTAAGGGAATCCCATAGTATAAACAAGGCAGATACAATGCACACTGGGATTTTATCTGAGGCTTTTCTGTTATTTTGTTTTTTAAGGGCAGGGCTGAGGCAAATATTGGATTTGTAGGGACATATGTTGAACTGAAATTGGTGAAATGAAATATGGGCTGTCTGATGCAGAGTCCTCAATCTCCCATAGAGCCTCTGTGACTGTTTGCTACTGTTTTTCACCTTTACTGCATCAAACTCACTTATTACTGGTGTTGGATCTGTAAAGACACTGGGCTTGGATTTGTTCCATTTGATAATTGTCATTGTTTATGGTGCGCAGTATAATTCAGTGTATCCAAAGTCAAATGGCCTCATGAGACTTAAAACAGACCAGGAGAAAACCTCCTTTATTTATCATTATTTTTTATTGTATGTCTTCTCCCATGAGGAAATCTTCTTCCAAACAAATTATTTGAAATTCTTACAACAGAACAGAAATCCTTTGCTGCTTAAAAATGATACCAACTCCTATGGATAAGCTGTAGAATTACTTGGTACAAAGCATGTTTTGATGCCAGAGCAAGGGGAGTTGTTGTGACATAGGCCTAGTACACAAGGTCAACATGGTGGCAGTGTTGCACTGTCTTTAGGACACTTGGAGCCCTCTGTGCCACTCAGTACCAGGCAACTGAAGACATTGCTGAGGATTATAAAGCAGCATGTGAGCCAACAGGCTGATCAAAACAAATTCTGAGTTGCTATTTATTAACCACTTGCACTAAAGTGTGATGATGGAGGCACAGAATATATGCATTTGTGGAGCCAGATAAAAAGTCTCACTGAGTGTGTCCAATGTGAGAGCTAATCACTTCTTCATATCAAAAAAGACAGCTTAAGCAGGAAAATCAGTGAGTGCGCAGCAACAGGAAACATTTGCAGTTGCTCATGACTGACAACGCAGCCTCTGTTCACCCACAAAGTCCTCAGACAAGCCAACGTTACGGCAGAGTATCAAGGCAAACATCATCCAAACCCCTCAGTCTGCCTCCTGCTGCCACCGGGAACTCTCGTAGATGGGCCCTGCTCCACTCTGCCAACTGCTCCATAAAATAAACACACAGTAAATCCAGCATGATTAACATTAATCATGATCACGTCACTGCAAATGCACTGACTGAGGGCCATACTGTGAAATCACGCTGACCTAGACGCTTGTCTCCTGAAGGGGAGGGGGTCAACCCGGACAGGGGGCCCTTCAAGAATGAGGCAGTGATAACGGACAAAAATGCATTAAATGTGAAATTAAACTGCACTGCAATGAATGGGTTTCAGACTGCGAGGGACGTGCCACAAAATGCACAAATCAACATAGGTGTCAGACACGGTAAACTTCACTTTATTTGTGTGACCCATGTATGTGCAGTGAGCACTGCTTTGAAAACATGCAACTTTTGGGAAAGACATTTATTTAAAGGCCTCTTTTCAACTGTGGCAGTGCCAGACATAGTTTGACTAAAAGGTCCCGCAAGGCTTGTAACTTATTGTCGGGGATTGGATTTCAGCTAAAATTAGCCATCAGACCCAATTTATTACCCTGATTGAGGACTCTGAAAATGCCTGTAACGGCCTCCCCATAACATAGGCTAAGCCCTGAGTGAAGATATAATGTTGCAATTTAATTCAACCCACATCACTTGTAAGGCAAATGTGTAAAAGTGGTACTAATAGTAGCTTAGGTTTCCCCAAAGTATTGAACTGGCCTGAGAGGCTTGGAAAAACAGCAAAATCCCCTACCAATTTTATGGAGGTGGCAAAACAAGCATCTTTCCTTCAGTGACTTGACTTATTAAACCCACTGGAGGCTCTGAGGTTTGAAACGATTGACCAAATTCAAGCTGGCACATTATAGCAATGAACATTTTTAAAACAAAACTCACAACAGTTTGACCCTGCAAATGAGATCTGCTCAGTATTAAGAGTCCTGTAGCCTTCTCTTCATTTCATTAATGATATGAATACCAAAATATATTTAAGCTCAGTACACTAACCATAGAGCATTGTACTTTAAGATACAGCCTGTAGTGAAAAAAAAAAGACATTTAATTTGGCATATTTGTAATTCATAACGCCACTGTTTATGGAGTCTGTCACATCAGTTTATAATCACAAATAATTTGACTATGCACCCATTGAATAATAAAGTTGTAGAACCAAGCCTAACGGTCATGGAAACATGCTGTTTTTTTAAATTATTTTATCATTCCATCTGTTGTTGCTACTGCTTTTGATCAAACAGGAGCGACAGTGTTTTTACAGCAGACATCTGCACACAAGTTTTCCCTGAGGACAAAAGTCCTTTTGATTGAAAAGTCACCTACCCAGGATCTGTTGCCCCCCAGCAATTATCAGAGATTACTCGACCAACTCCTTTGCCACCCCACATCCCCTTCTACATACATGCAGTCATCAGCCGTGAAATGACAGAGAATCATCTAGTTATGGTTCACTGCAAAAACTCAAAATCTTACCAAGATTATTTGTCTTATTTCAAGTCAAAAATGTCTTATTACTAGTCAAAATATCTCATTACACTTAAAATAAGACATGATCACCTCAAAAGTAACTTGTTTTTAGACAACTGTCTCTTGTTTCAAGTGAAAATTTGCTTGAAACAAGTGAAAATTTGCTTGTTTCATTGGCAAAATTTGTTTCTTGTTTCTAGCTAATTTTCACTTATTTCAAGTGAATTTTCACTTTTTCCGCTGGCAAATTTTGCCAATGAAACAAGCAAATTTTCACTTGTATCAAGTGAATTTTCACTTGAAACAAGTGGAAATTGTCTAAAAACAAGTTACTTCTGAGGTGATCATGTCTTATTTTAAGTGTAATGAGATATTTTGACTAGAAATAAGACATTTTTGACTTGAAATAAGACAAATAATCTTGGTAAGATTTTGCGTTTTTGCAGTGTTTGCAGTGAGGTCTACCACTTGAAAACTCATACTGGCTGTTCTGGTTGGCAGTGTGTTGTACCACATGGGTACAAGAGGACAGACACTGCCTGTGGCTCTGGACAAGTACAAGAAAAAGGGCCAGACACCCCTCTCTGCCATCTCCTATGTCATGCACTTTCTTCCAAGTCGGGTGTGTCTCACTCTGTTTGTCTGAGTCTGAGTGGTCACTGTCAGCTGAAGTTTTTCAGCTTCCTGAATCCTTGCAGTATGTGGCAACAAAGATAAGGAAGCACAGAACTGGTGCTTGAGCAGGAGGAACAGAAATTTTTCAGTGATTTTTTATGCTTTTCGTCGCTCTGCTGAGATTATCTGACTTGAGTTTCCCAGGGTGCAGTATGGATTCCTGCGCCTCTGTGGTTTGCATGAATGCACGCCTCATGGCACAGATCCTGGCCCGTGGCACTGGCATCATTCTAGCCCACACCCAGTGCCATGCTCCACACTCTTGACCACTGACATCCTCTCACTCTGACCAAAGACTGTAAACACCAGTGGAATGGACCACACACACTTTTAATTTCTGAGTGAGCTGCCTAGTGCTGCTGTAGAGGCATGCATAAATGAACACACACAGAGACACACACCAATACACAGGCGCATGCCTGCTTGCACTTTTACACACTCAGCATTAATGGAGCACAAACACACACTATGGGGGCAAATGCTGAAGCCCTCATCAGCTCATGCAAAAAGTCAGTATATTTCAATGATGCTGTATTACACGGTTACAGTAGAGGCTATAGATTTGCCTGCTTAACTGGGTCAGGAGGTGGGGAGAATGAGGTTTTGATGGATACACTAACCCCCTCATAACAGTTTCATCTCACAGATGTATGTAATAGCTGAAATATATTATGACAGTCATGTATATAATATAATGTATTGTGCAAATATAATGTGTGGAGGACAGATCACAGAACTAGCAATAAGTAAATCTAACATAAATCTATTGTATAACTGGTGTAGGCTCATTTCATGGTCCGTCTGGCTGTTCTTGATTTAATGAAAATACATAATCAACAATTACTAGGCAAACATGTCATCCAATACAAATGATGCAGCCCCCTTGGTTTGATCATAATAACTTTGAAAATTTTTGAGAACCATGAGCACAGTGGTGAGATGAATTATTTCCACTGGGTTGGTCAAACTGAGGCCAGCAGTGTGTGTAATCTTGTGTATGACATATGGATGAGTCAACAAATGATGTAACACCCCCACTTGGGCAAATCAGTGTAACTTTGAAACTGCAAAAACAAACTGTTAAAATGCATCATTCCCCAAAATTTCATTAAAATCCAAGAGTTTGTGATATTTCATACATGATGAAAATACAGAAGCGTGAATAATAGCTAAGTAAATCCATTAATTAATTAAAAAAAGAATGAATGCGGACTCTTTCTCCAAGACTCACCTTGAGGGACACAAACAGGACATGACTGCCTCCAGTAACAGTTACATCATTTCCTAAATAGCGCTTCTATAAATCAGTGGAGATGGCATAGTAAGGCAGCAGGTGAGGTACTGTAGGAAGTGGGCTGTTTGTACTGCACGACAATGTGTACTTTGCAGGTCTCTGTGGGTTAGAGCCGTGTGTATGTAATGAGTAAGCTGCACAGTAGCTGACCACTCGGTGACAGACGCAGGGTTGACATGCAGGCCCACAATGACGCTTTTAAATTTGAATGCCTGGTGGCCAGAACCTGTCAGGCACTGCAGCTGTTTATCTGTTTAGCTGTATCTCAACTGAAGTTAAACTGCCATTGAAATTATGAGACGATTGCTCCGCTCCCAATAAAAATAAAAAAATAAAAGACAAAAAAAAAAAAAAATGTGAATAGTAATATGCAGATTACCAGATTACTAGACAGTCCTTTTGAAGGTGATTTGATGGCTCCAGCAGCTTTCTACAGTTTTAAAACACTCTGCAAGGAGTGCTTCTCTCTTAGGCCCCTAATCAGCAGACAGCCCAAGGCACTAATCAGTCAGTGCAACACTTGTCATTTGTCAATCTGAGTTTTCCAAGTCAACCCTGCAGCTAGCCGCTCAGACTCAAAACTCAAAACTTAGCAAACACTGTCTGTGCATCCAGCCAACCTGTCTGCTCCCAGCTAACACACTCTCACTGGGTGAAATTTATAATCCCAGGCAGGGCTGGGGGCTGGGGGACCTGTAAGGGCTGGTGCATGGGGGGTGTTGTGCTCGCTCCAAAGTTAGCGGTCTGTCCTTACAGAAACCCGGCTGCTTTCTTCATCAACAGCAGCAGGTGTTCCCCATGGGACAGGGGGTCAGGTCATTCTGCTGTGTTTGATTCAAGGGGTGAAGATGAGGCTGCCGGAGGGCCAAAGCTCCGTGTGAGCGTGAACAAGTGTCCAGGCCAGCTGACATTCATTGGACCCCGGCTGCCAAACATGCCCTCCAGATTGTTCCATTGATCTATATGGGACTTCTGTGGTCAAAATGGATTTACTGGGGTGGCTGTCACAGTGCCCTGCACACTTCAAAAGCCTGAGTCAAATGCACAGCATAAACAGCTATGCCAATCCATCTAAATATTAGGAGAAGGAATGAAGGAGGGTCAGGATCAAAAACAACACGGTCAGGATTCAAAAGACCTTTCACACAGGCCAAGGCAGACTGCATCTCCCTCTCACAGCAAGCCTGCATGTGTTTTCTCACCATTTTTAAATAAACAAGCCCAGCTCCAGATTTAATGAACAGGAAAAGCAGGCTGATGAGAGAAATCAATTTAGGCACAGACTTTTTCCACATGATAAACAGTGTGCTCTTAAAATTACTTATTGTGCATATTTGGAAGTGCAAATAACTGCCCTTTGGCCATGGATCAGAAATAATAACATTAATAATCGCTAGTGAATCTGAACGTGTACATGTAATTTGATGAAACAGTTATAATCATACAGGTCTAGCCAGGCTGTTCTAATGGTTGCTAAGATAATTCAGGAGATTGTACAGTACCTATAAATGTGGTTATTTCCAAGTTTATGAAACGATTTCTGTATGTTTTGTTTTAGATCCTATTGAGCAGCCGTGTCAGCCCCCCTCTTCCCTACCAGCAAGATTTGCATGAGGACAAAGATTGACACAGCTCAGTGTCAATAGATAACTGCACTAGCAACAGGAGAAGAGAGCAAGAGATCTTCCTCATCTGTTGACTTTGTGACCAAATGAGGTGAGCAAACCAAAATTTTCAAAACCATAAGAACAGAACAGTTAAAATGTAAACACAACTGTCTTAACAGCTGTGACAACACCACATCTCTTAACCAACAAGTTTAACTGAAAAAAAGATTGTGGTGGACACATTGAAATGCAAGTCACAGTGGGCAAAAGCAGTGAGTCCCTGAGTGAGAGTGAGAGAGGGAGAGAGAGAGAGAGAGAGAGAGAGAGAGAGAGAGAGAGAGAGAGAGAGAGAGAGAGAGAGAGAGAGAGAGAGAGAGAGAGAGAGAGTTGTCATTGTAGGTGTGTGTGAATTCATTTGTGTAAAACTCACTATATGTAGCCTTATGATACACAGTAATACACCTGTCCAGACTATCTCTATCTATCATGCACTTCACCCTGTGCATACAGGGATAGGCTTCCACATGCTTCACTTTTTGTGCTTTCAAATTTGCCTAAAACCATTTTGTATTCTTATAAAGGCATATTTATACTCTCAAGTCATAGAGAGGTAATCCATTACTTTAGGATCTTATTGTCAGATAAAGTTCAAGTAACAAGAAGCCACCTTTGCCAAGTGCTCATGCAGAAGAAACTAGGCCACCCGGGAAAAAAAATAAATGTGCATGAATAGCATAACCATGTCACAGATTATTTTTCAGGGGTTGAAAAGGGGCTAAGGGAGTTTAAAAAAAAAACTCCATGACAGTCTCCAGGAATGGCTTTCAGATCAGAGGTTGCAAAGCATTATAGCACCGAGGCTTTGATCGTCCCTGGCGACCTCGTGGCGAGGGCAGTCGGGTTGGAAGGAGAAACTCACTCCACACTGGTGTCAGGTGGGTGTCAGGTATCTCCTCCCGAAAATGTTTTTAGTGTTTACTTTCACCTTGCAGCCTGCCTCCAGCCCTCCAGGGTCTACTTATTATGTACAACAAGAAGGATTGATGACCTGAGGGAGTGAACATCTATTTCAGGGGCCGATGCTGCAGCCAGATCATAATTCTTAGACTGCGTGGAGATTAAATCAAACTCGGGGCCACTCTGAGTAATAAAGGTTATGTTACTTTTCTAAATCCTTTTGGAGAATCCTAGAGACACTGTAGGAAGTAGGAACAGGTGCATAATTTGTTTACCGCACATGTATGTTTGTCTATGTAAATAAAAAATGTCCGTTTGCCACACTGTGATATTTTTGTTTTTTCTTTTTTTTTTTTCTTGGAAAAGTATAAAGGCTTTGTTAATGTTTAAACCATCAGGTGCAATAATTTATTCATGTCATTAAACAGTCATAGATGAGGCAAATTCTTTTCTTTCTGTTTTCTTTCATAGGGAGAAGCACATAAATCAAATAATGTATTTTGTGTGGCTTTTAAATGACAATTGCCTCCTTGATGCATGATGGAATAGAACACATCATTGAATTTGCATGTTTTACTTGAAAGCAGGTTTTCTGCGGTTTTCTTTGAAACAAGGAAACACAGAATGAGAAAGGGACCAAAACACTGGAAACATGGATCACTTCCTCATTAGATTTAAAGCTAAGCAAATACATTTATAACTCTGAGCTCAGGAGGTGAGCGTGCTGTTTACTTTATCCAATTCAACTGACGGTGAGTCAGTAGGCCTGTCTGGCACCTGTGGCTTTCGGCTGCTCTCTACGTGTTTCTGACCTTCATGGATCATCATTAGCAGTTTGATAATATTTTTTCACATTTTGATGTTTTTCATATTTTTCATATATTGTGCATTATCAAACTATTTGTGGGGTGAATACAAAATTAAAGGTTATTATAGTGGCATTTCTGCTTTATTTGACAGTCACAACAGTAGAGAGAGACAGGAAAGGCAGGGGAGAGAGACGGGATGACGTGCAGCAAATGGCCTGAGGTTGGATTTGAACCCAGGATGCTGTGATCAGGACTCAGCCTTAACATATGGTAAGCGCTCTTAACTGGCCAGCCACCGGGGTGCCCCATGAATACAAAATTAGTTGTATTACACCAGTGATAGCCACTTTAAAACACTTAAAAAAACCATTGTGCATGAAGGAAGTATATGTAAATGCCCTAACAATTGCTTTCTTTTCACTGTAATTTGTAATTGGTTTGGATTTTTATGTCAGAACCCTGTAGGAATGGTTGGCTATCATGTAACCTTGATTCTCTTCACACACTCTTTTCACACGCTCTTCCTTCACAATATTAGAGCTCCTCAAGATAAGCCAGCTTTGAAGGGCCTCACAGCATTGTGTGTCACCCTGTCTTCCTCAGAGAACCAAGGTTGCAATGTAACCACCTATTTCTTGAAATCAACTTCATTTGGCAAAACTCACACAGTGTTAATGTCAGTGTTATAAACACCCTGAAAAGCTGCATCATGGTAGACCTTTTCCTGCTTACCTCTAACAGCTTCAGAAGTTGCTGTGGAGAGTCTTCATCATGTTACCCTATCTCTGTTGGGCTGTTCATCTCAGTGGGAAAATTAAGCCTTTATAGTGAAACCTGTAGAATGGCGTCACATGGGTGGTAACTTATGTCTTTTTACCGCCTAACAATCATCAAAAATGGAGAAAGACTGCCTCACTGCTGGTTGGGTTGAGTGAAAGAAGTTGTCCTGCATACTGCTGGACCCCTCACAAGTGGTGAGTGTAGGCATCTCAGGACTGAGTGGTGCTGCTACGCTTGTGCTGCTACGCTTGTAGCAGCACCACTCAGTACTCACTCTAAGCACTCACCACTAAGGACAAGGTGTTTTAGCTGTGTATAAGGACTTTGTCATAGCTTTCAAGCAAGTAGTTAATCCTCATGAACGCCTAAAGAGATGGACTTAATTCAACATGTTTCCATTATATCCACAATTTTTGTATCACTGATTTGGTAGGTTGACTTTAGTGGAGGTCCAGGTTGAGTTATGTTGCAGTGAATGAATGAGTGAAGAGGCATGTGAGTATGCAGTGTGTTACGCTTGTAACAAAAAAAAAAAAAAAAAAAGTCACATTACTGTTGGACACATGCATCAAACACGGATTCAAAGTATTTAAAATAACTTAAAACTTGGTTAAATATAAAAACTTGAGGAAACAAACTTATTCTTTTATCATATCTTGCAAGTTTTATGCTGTAAAATAGTTCCACCAGTCTGAACACCAGGGGCCGGAAAGAGTGCTGAAAGTGAAACTATAAGAAATGTGTTGTTTTGCATATGTTAAAACAATTTCTCAGTTTTCTACCTCCCCTCAAAATTGTGTTGCATTCTGATCCCGATATACTACATTAATTTTGGAGTAATATACTAACAGCGTTTGTTCTTGTGGCAAAGAAGGAGTTAATTAACCAAACCTGGTGGATGTGATACACTTGCATAGACCAACAAATACCACTACAGGTGATGTGTGATATCCCAAACTATCACTTTAAGCTCACAGTAAACCATCACTATGGTGACAATTTGTGACAAAATGTATGGAATAATTTACTTCATTTTATCAGTGGGTGTGAGACATAAAGCCTCTCTTCTTATCTCTTTATTGCTGTCCCCATTACATCAACAGAATTTGGGTGGCTCGTACCATCTAAATTGCTCATCATTATGTTGTACACATCTTCTTGCAATGCCTGTGTCCTTTCGATAAATCTGGGTGCTAACTTTACACAACAACCACAATAAATTTAGCACTTATCAGTCATGAGCCATGAGTAGTAATCATATCTCTTTATTATATCTGTCCAATTGCAGAGCCAATATGTGTCACTTTATGGTAACGTGATGTTGTGGCCTATAATGTCTAAGGTCAGTGATACCAGGTAGATTATACCACAGATTATGTCTCTCTCTTGTTTCGCTCAATTTTTTTTTTTTTGTCACTGCCAACTCAGCCACCAGGCCTCCCCAAATTATATCTCTGTTTTGCTAAGAACAAAAAAACAATAGGTAATATCAGTATTTTACCACCAGCCTATGTTGAATACATATGTAAAGAGAGGCACACGGATGCAGTGTGCATAGTGGTGACATAATATAGAGTGGATGGGTGGTTCCTCTGTTAGCCTCAAACGGACAGTGGAAGGTTATCCGTAGGCAGGTCTGGAGAGCCTGGAATGTGACTGTTTGATCCCTGGATTATGGTTTCATCATTGGGATGGGCTCACCTGTCCCTCTTGGATCTAAAGGGCCCCTCTGATCCCACTGACATGCGTCCTGTCTGTCGTAGTCCCAGGATGCTGATCATATCACTTGTATAGGTAAACAAACCTAAATTTGTAATCCTACACCATCACTAAAGGAGGAAAATTATTTTTCTGGAGAAGTTAGCCCACTACCTGGGACACTGCCCAATGCATATTTTTCATAACTGAAAATCAATGATTTGTAAAAGCTCAGTACCAGTGTTGTATAATGATTATGCGATTTTTAAAAACAGGGTAAAGTAATGAAGAGTCACAAACTGAAATAATGTTTGATTACAGACTTACAAAGGTGCCTTTTGAGTTATATTAAAAGATAAAAAGAATTGTTAAAGGTGAACTAAAATAAATAAGAAATCAGTTTTCTGAAGTTAAGCTTGAAACTTTATGTGCAATTACAGTAATGAACTTTGAGAACGGGATGCATGTGTCCAAACTCTAACAGAATAGCCAACCACTAATTGCCAGCATCAAAGGAAAGTGTTATTTTTACGAGAGAATTGCTACAGTAAAGTGATGTTACTGTGGGCAAAGTTAAGTAATCAATAATGTTTTTATGAGGGACATTCCACGGCAAAAGGCAGACTAACTGAGTGACCTCAGAGGAGGGACCTGTGCAGCAATATGACTGTTTCATGCACTAAAGTAACCTATCAGGTCCTTATACTTTACATCTATTGGTTCAGCTTTATCGGTCCCTCCCATTAAGCCGTGTTGTAATGTCCTGATGATTTACCCTATTTTTCTCTGAGCGCTCATTGGTCAGCAATGATCTGTTGATCAACAGAAAGGAGTGTTTGCACAGATATTGCTCTGAGATATAAAGTTGTGGAAGAACAACTTGATATAGTAACTCTGGCTAGACTGATAATAGTTTCATTATGATAAAGCGTAGTTCAGAAAAAGGACACAGAATGACGTGTGAAGAGGATGTGGTTAATAATTCACCATATGTATGTTAAACTATCTTGCAGTGAAAGTCAAAGCCAGAGGAATACATGGCGTTTGATAATCTAATTTCTGTATGATATGAGTGACTCTTACATGTTGACTGTAATGAGCTGGGCAATTGCCTGCACTTTTAGTGAGCTCTAAATGAGGGAAAAGACACAGATAAGCTGCCTTTGTCAAAGCTGCATCAGACCTCCATCAAGCAATTTTTGGTGTGCTTGTTCCGATAAACAGTGCTCTTTCACATGAACTTCACACAGCTTTTGGTCTTCACCGGCTCTTTTGAAATGGCTCAGCCTGGGTTACGTACCTTGCATTCCTGTTTAGGGTGAGTCAGATAAAGTAACATTATGGATAGGTCTGACAGTGACTGATTTCAAGTGTTTTTATATGCACACACTGGAATTAAATCAAATACAGAGTGTAAAGCATGTTGTTCTGAAATACAGATTAAGACCTGCAGCCAGTCAGTACTGAATAATCCTTGTTGTCTAGGCATTTCAGGGGGGATTCAGGTCAGTTCTGATCTCACCAGCTCAGGCTCTTTTCATTCACTGTGCAGCCCTAAAAGACTGCCGTGTTTACTGTCAGTTTTTCGACAACTTTTTCAAACTTTTCTGATCTTGTAGACTATCACAATGAAGAAGTAGTCCTTGTATAACTTGTGATCATAGTTGGTCACAGATTTTCCACATGGCCCAAAACTCTTGAAAAGTTTTGCATGGAGTTTATTCTCTCCCACTGTATAATGGACCACTTGCCTCTTCCAAATTCCTTGATACTCCTGAAATTCTCTGTTTGAACCATCAAATCCTTGCGCTGTTAATCTAAAAGATTATTTTATTATTTATTAGGTTAATTATTACAGTTATTTAGGACTTTTTGCATTTAAATGTAAAACGTGTTCCTTACTTTATTAATTTGGTGAGTTTGCAGCTGCAGTGAGCTGACCTTATTGAAGTTGTTTTAAATTAATATTTTATTAAAATGTTACTTATTGAAGATTTCTGGTGTTTGGCACCCAGAAACTGAATCCTATCTCCTGGCACTGATTTTTATTTTTATTTTAGCCATTATCAAAATAACCATGAAGTATTGTAACACCTAATTACTAGAGACTCTACTATTCAGACTATTATCATTAATAAATATAGCACAGAAAACCCATTTACAAATGAATTATGCTGACACGGGTATATTACAAAACAATATATTATTTAATGTTATTTTAGGGAATATTAATAACATTTAATATTTATTTAATATTTTTGCTACAAAAGCATACGTCCCTTTGGCGTAGTAAATGTGGAGCATGTCTCTACACACACATTATTTAACAATAACAATAATTATTTAATTATTGTTATTGCTCCAAATGTTTATCCTGATGCCATGACAGTTGTTTTCATCAGACCAGTGAACCCATTCACCTGGTGCAGCTTGTGGATCCTTCAGTAAATGGGACGTCCCGTACTGTATCACCAACATTAAGTATATCTTCCTAAACCTTACCACAGCTCTTAGACAGTAATTACAGCCTTTTCACATTTCATGTGTTTTACATTTCTGTTTTCAGATTGCCGTGCAATGGAGCATTTTCCCCCAGCTCCCTCAAAGTTTATCCAAGTGTGGTTTGGAGGCTAGCTGTTTTATCTGAGGAGTGTAGCGCCGCTGATCAGACAATAGAAACTAAAAAGGGTTGTCACAGATGAAGTCTGAGAGATTGAGTTTAAACAACAGAAGCCCAGATGGTAAATCAGCCAATCCAAATGTGTGTCATTAGTGACAAACACATTTATTTCACATTGACTGCATACTGACAGTGGGAAAGCAAACACAGGCATCAGCAAGTCAAATATTTGCCATTCTCAGTCGATAGCAATGTTGGTTGGTGATGCACTCTATGAGTCCCATGACCATGATGGTCATATGTGTTGGTTTAAGTCTTTTGATCAAACTGTTTCCTCAGTGGAGGCGTATAGTTTGACGGAGTACAGTTGCAAGGCGGGTATCTGTGGCTAGACTGTGGCTTCCCTTGTGGCAACAGTTTCATTTAGACCCAGGTTTGAGGAAAAATAAAATTTGTTCTGTATTTTTGCACAGCACACATTTAATCCACAGACACAGCTTCCTGCTGCAAATCCTTCCTGTCACACACCACACATCACATTAAAAATTTCCCCATAGACCAGTCTTTGCATTCACATTGCATGTGACTCAGTAGAGATACTATTACATACTGTAGCCACTCTATAATTAAACCTGTGTTATGAATGTACACACCCTTCCAGCCAGCTTAGGGTGAGTGTAATTTGATCTTTAACCTGACAACCTTGACTATCAGGCAGAGCTGTGTTCATGATAAAGATTTATCATTTTCTAATTTGATCCCAAATTTTATGTTAATTGATAGCAGGAATAAAAACACAAAATGCAAAACCTCTCAGCCAGGAGGGTGGAGATCTTCCTCTTTCCATGCACCGAACTGAGTGGAAATTCATATTTAACTATTTTAGTAGTCATTTGTGGTTGTCTTTGTGTTTTCTTTTAATAAGAACTGAAACTTATATCTGCATTGCACAAAAGTACATTTTCTCTGCATATAAAAATACAGAAAAAATAAATACAACCAACAATAATATGCAGTATAAAAATAAATGGGTGTACAGTGTGAGATGGAGCATAGTCAACAATTTAAAGATTACACACATGCACACACACTTATCAAATGTTCAGGTTTTTCCTCTCTAATATTTGTCCTCCAGACAGCAGAGGAGTGGGCAGGAGGCCAACAATCTCAGACTCCGACAGTATTAGACCACTGTCTTGTCTTGGCTAAAACTCAGACGATCCGTCTTCCAGACAGCCTGTTATGAGTGATTCATTATGCGGCTGTCTCAAAGACCCATTGGTGTGTAAAGCGTAGTTATGCACACCCTAAGCACAGGATCAGAATTAAATAATTAGCTCATGAAAACCAATCAATCCGTTTTTTAGCGCTGTTACCAAAGAATCAGACATTTCTCGGGCAGCACAGCCAGGATTACTGTAACATTTTCTGCTGGTGGCCCGAGTTGATATGTCCCAGGTGTCTTGTCGCAAAAGCAACTGCTTTTCTTGTATCTGTTTCTGTTATATGAATTAGAAGAAAAACGTTTTCAAAATGAAAATATGGAGTTTGAGAAGAGACAAATAATGTAACTGTTGCGAGACTAATATGAGGCACATGCCTAGACAGAAAGTACAGCTGCTGTTGGCTGTTATCAGTACAGATAAGTGTGGGAGCAGTCTTACAAAACTAGAAAGAAAGAAAGAAAGAAAGAAAGAAAGAAAGAAAGAAAGAAAGAAAGAAGCAACCAATGGGAAAACTGTATTTTTATGTGGTTTTTGTTTTTCTTTATTCTCTTCCTGCACTATACCAGTGAAAACAACTAAGGGAATGCTTCCATTATCACATAGGCCAACAATGGGAAAGAAAAAAAAAATCATTTAAATATTGTACTACTCTTTTTATTATTGCAGCACAATGTCAACTTAATCATGCAATTAGCATAGCACTGGGTGATGCTCAGGAAACCTTACACTCAGACTTGGGCCAGTCTGAGTGTAATTCCCACCGTCTGGTGTGTTATCCTGTGACACAGGAAGTCCTCTATATTGGTTGAAGACTTTCCTGCTCTCCAGTATAATGACACGGCGTTGGCAGTGCTGCAGCTGAAGATGATGGCTTTCAACTGCTGATTATTATGCTTTAATTGCTCATTATAATTCTTTGACCCCTGCCAAAACTGAGCAAGGTCAAAAGCATATTTCATGCAAGGGGTCAAAGGTCAGATAAAAAGGTACAGAGCTTTGCTGCTTTGTGACTGTTTTTCAGAGGGAAATCTCTCAGGCTGGCCTCGAAACACACCAACTTCCCGTTCTGCCCTCACACTATGTGCACCCTCCCACTCGTTTGACCTCTGACAACTGGGGCCCCTGTGCCTCAGCCTATTGATTCCTTGGCATTGAACTTGAATCTAGGGGCCACAGAGACTACAATCAAAGAGGCATTGTCTCTCTTGAAGATAGATTGCAGGCCAAACAATACTTATTCACTTTCCCTTATTTTTCCATTCATAGAATGAACCACTTATCTTAAGCTGTCCTAGGCTTTTTGACCATTCAGGTCATGTGGAATGCATGCATTTCCTGTGCATACAAGATGGCCTATTTACTCTGACTAATCACCGGATGATAAGAGTCATCATACCCTTGTGGGGTAACCGGACTAGTGTTAGTCAATATCACGGGATGTCTGGAAATCTAATAGGTAAAATGCTGGCAGGAAGTCAAACAGACCCCCAAAATCTACTGAAGAGATGCTTGGCCAAGAGATCACCACTTTGCTACGTATACCCCTCTCTGTTAAACTGCATAAGGAATTTAACTGCAAAAGAAACAGTATCTAGAATGCAGTGCTTCATTAAATTTCATACAAGCTCATATAAATTTTATGTCAGCAGCTCAAGGACTGTTTATAATTACAGTCAAAGAGTTTGCTGTCATCACCTCCAGCAGCAAAGTGGTGAGCAGCCTGGCCTGTACTGTGTATTAAGAGAGGATGGTGTAATTGCAAACTTTATTTTTCAGTGTAATTAGGAGACAAAATTGGTAATTATTCCACTGCAGACACGCAGTTTTGAAAATATACGGAGCACTGCACTGGTTTGTGCTGGTGTAAACATGAGGCATCTGAGTTTCATTACAATGAAGAAATCAAATAAACATTAGCCTGAGGAACAGTAGTAGGGCCATGCTTCATTAAAAAGCAATGTTGTTGCAAGTACATCATGAAGTACTTACTGTGGTTAATTAACATGGGGCACTCTTTTGGGTTGCCTACTGTAAATACACAAATTAAAGAATATGTTCCCTGATTGGTGTGAGAGAGGCGTCCTCTGATTGGAATGGACCCACAATTCACTTTCTATATGCATATTACAGGCTTCTCCAGCAAAGGGCTGAGTAATAATTGCACTCAAGTTACACTGCTGCCAACTGGAATGGCACCTATTTCCAGGTTCATGAGTGTGGCAGTAACATGGAAAGCTGAATGCTGAACTTGCAATTGCTTGAATTAATGAATGCAAAGAATTAGAAATACTTTGCCAAAGAGAAGCTGCTTGCTATCAGCGTTTGGACACCAAGCAGAGATTTTGTTGCATCTTCATACCGCTCCTTTATCACTCCTCTGACCTTGCAGATATTCAGAGCAAACAATGCTATTTCTTATCATCTCTAATGACTAGGCACAACAGCAGCAAGTATTTTATTTATTACATACGTGTTGAAAAGTGTGTATTTTGTGTATGAATATGCTAATAACAGCCTTCTGGACTATGACTTTGCCATAAGCTCTCACTTGTAGCAGCTGCTGAAACAGCCACAATGCACAATATTATACAGCACTATGGGTTCTTCTTTGTCAAAATTTTTGTTGAGTTTGACAGCAGCCCTGCTTATCTGTTTCCTAAAGGCTTGAATGTGGATTCCAGCGACCCACAAAGTAGCAACTCTTAACCCTTTTGTTGATAACCAAACCCTGGGGAGGTTTTAACAAGGCGATAACAGTGAAGCACTGAGGCTGGCCTGAACTGGGGACCTGACCTCTGAAAGCCTGGGCCAGCCAGCTGATTCAGAGCCCAGTCGCCCTGTGGGTTGGGACATTATGCGCAGACCACGGAGGAAGCTGGTTAAAGTGGAGAAAACTCCTGAGGAAGAGATCAAGTTGAGAGAACGTTTTGTCTGTCCCTTTCCTTTAAATTCCACGGTGACATTTTGTCCCATCGGCTTTACTCTTTCCTGTCACACTTTCCGGTAGAAATTGATGTTGCTTCTAGTTCACAAGCAGTTTCTTTGTCTGCAACAAAACAGAGCACCATTGCTTTCACATTGTAGACATTTGGCAGACAGCTAGTTTATGGCAAAAGATGCATGTGTTCTTCTACCGGATTAAAGTTTTGTAGAGCCAACTCCTTTAAAATTGGCTACAGAATCACAATTTACAATTAAGCCTTTAGGGAGATATTGGTGCTTATATCTTCCCTTTTTTTATTTTAATATTCTGGGCAGGACAGTGACTCAGTGATTAGTGGTGCCGCTTCACAACATGAAGGTCCTGGGTTTGAATCCTTTCTGTGTTGAGTTTGTGTTGGTTTTCCACCGGGTGTTCTTCCCAAATTCAAAAGGTCAGGTGAGTTGCACGCTCTAAATTGCCTGTTGGTGTGAACATGTGCCACTATGTAAGTGTCTGTCTGTGTGTTGGGGTTGTGATGACCTGGCCACCTGTTCAAGGTGTTTCCTTGCCTTCTGCCCAGTGTGTGTGATGGAATAAGCTTCAGCCCCCCTGCAACCATGACTAGAACTAAGTGAGAACAGAAACTGGATTGATAAATATTGGTACTCTAATAGCATTTGTCACGCTCAAGCACTTAATAGCGAATCATTCAATGGAGATTTTAACTGAGTTCATGAGTTTGTAGGTTTGTGAAAGTGTGTGTGTGTGTGTGTGTGTGTGTGTGTGGGCACATGCAGTGAATCTCGTGGACTCATCATATCCTCTCTCTTCATTCAGCCTGAGCCAAAGTCTCTCCCTGCAGCTTCAGATGTGTGGTGAGGTGGCAGGTGGCAGCGTGGTGGTAAAAAAAAAATGTAGCAGCCGCAAAAGGGAAGAGAAGCTGTGATCCTGAACTTCCTACATTAAATGTAAGTAGGCCTACCACCTTAGACTGGATTCATATTCCTTCTCTGTCACCACAAATTGATATTACGCACCTATGTTTGCTGTTTTCAGATTGCTTCTAAAGTCAAACTTGCTCTTATAGGTGTTGTTTGGCGGCTGTTGTACATCAGTAGGTAGGAAGACAGTTAGACAAAACTCTAGATAGGTGTAGGTGAGGTCATTATGTCAAAACTCATCTACAAGAAAATGCGCCCACTTAGAGTGCAGACCTTTGGCAAGGAGACAAATCAGGTGTTGGTTCACATTTTTGGTCATGTCTCTGTCTGTGGTTGTTGCATCTTTTGGGTTGTTGCTGCAAAAAGTTACTCATAATTCACTGGCTCATGGGATTTTCTTTTTGAGAGAGAAATGTGTTAATCAGTTCACGCTCAAGTTTGTATGTATTTTTGTTTCAGGCAAACAGACGGACAGCTTCCTTACTAACTTTACAGTGTGAAACAGGGGAGCAACACTGATTCAACCTCTCATATGTCAACCTTTTGCACACTTCCCTGTCCAAATAGCCAATCAGGATTCATTTAGGCAGCAGTGGCCTGGAACAGGAACTGACAGGCCTGGCAGAGGTGTTCTGCGCCACATGTGAGCCATGGAAGTCCTCAGCAGTCCAGGCTTGAAATCCATACTGTGGTTTGCACAGACACTGCTGATTACCACACTGCTGGTGCAGACATCCAGGATGAGGTTGTCAGGTCTGATCTTCTAATGGACAGAGAGCAAAGTCACCCCGATAATGAAGTATCCTTTGAAAGTTTTATTAATGTTTCCTCCAAAACTTTTATTCTTTGTTGGCATGTGGTCCAATTTCTGTTTGAAGAATGTTTACTGTTGTTATTATTCAACTCTGAACATTAAGTCAACTTTAAATGGATTTATTTTTGAAATGTCATAATAATAGTGCTTCCAATACTCTCTTTCGTATGTTTAAAACCACAATTCACAGGCGGTACGTTAGCAACAGCACAGATAAATGCAGGATAACAAAAACCAGTCCCTCTTCTACAAGATAAATGCACGGTTACTTAGCAACTGGCACTGTTATTTTGTTCTTCATTATTTTTATTTATCCTATGTAAACTTCTGCCCTTGGACCATGGTTCTGCCGCCAGATCACCTTTCAGGAGGCCTGCAATTTCAGTGTCCTGCCTCCACGCTTGGATTAGTGTGGTTTAAACAAACTGGCTCTGGGCTTCGTGAAGCCATTCAGGCACAATCATTGTTGAGGGCCCAATCAGACACTTCCAGCTCCAACTTCTCCTGGCTCTCTGTTTTTACTGCTCCTCGGGGGAATTTGAGTATTCTGAAATACAACAATGTGATGCACTATATCATATGCGTGATTAGACTCAGCTCTTGATAGCACTGCTTGGCGTTACCATTGTTTTGTGCTGATTATTCAGTTTGGGTGTAACTTCAGGAGTTAATAGGATGAATTTGGTTGCATGTTAATAGAACATTTTGCTGACCAGCTATGCAGTATATTATAATGCATCTTTGCATGTTTACCAAATGGTAACACTGAGAATACTGTAATAGCATTGCACCTGCTATAGGCTATATGACTTTGCTTATATTTATGAACAACTAAGGGTGCTGAAAATATTTCAGAAGAAGGCTTAAATAAAACTTTATGTAAACTTAAAAGGGGTCATATTTTCTGAATGACATATTCAACAAATGCATCTGTAATTTGTCATGCAGTGTTTGTTGTTCACTTTTGAAAGGATGAAGTGAAATGACCTGGATCACCAGTGTGCTAATGCACCAAGGCACCATGCTGGCTAGCCACAGCCTCACTGTTGAGACTTCCTCTTTTAAAAGCAGGATGCCAAATGAGCTCAAACATGAAACCCTCCTACAGAAAATTTAAGTCAACCTATTGGGCAACACACAGATTTCAAAACAAAAACAACAAAAAAATGTCCATTCCCTCTTGTGTTTACTTTTGTGAACTTTGCCCAATTTGTCTCAATTGCTCAGTCAAGTCACTGAAACTGTATACTATGTCCTGTCAAAATGAGGCAAAATATGACAGATCACCCCGACTTGATTCATCTAGAATTTGGCATGTTTTGAAATTGTGTACTCTTTCCATGGCGCCACACCAACCTGCCCAGCATTTAATTAATTTCCCCTTATTTACACTGAGTTTTAACTTCTCTGTATGAGACAAAGTATGCCTATGCATCAGTCAGGGTTTTTAATTATCATTGAATACCAATAAAATGTTCCTGCCAGGAAAACTTGGCCAGTATTTGGTTTGCTCTGTGTCCAACACAACAGTCCCATAAAAACACTATCCATCTGCATTCCATTCATTACCACCTCAGGACATTTTCAGCCATCTCTGAATAAAAATGTTTAGAAGGGCATATTTTAAAATTGGGAGGATTACAGAAACATTTTACTTTATGACTTGGAGGATTTTAGACCAAACAACATTGTAAGTTTATGCTGATTACTTCAAAATTAATCCTTCCATTCTGTGCTGTTTCACTTTTGAAAAAACTACATCAGGCAAAAAGGAGAACACATCCATTGCCCTCACCTACGTCTTCTTGAGAATTTCTCTGGAATATCCTCCAGGGTCTGAGATGTTTATTAAAACTCAAAGCATGACTGTTTTAGCAAACTAACCACAATCCATCCATCATCCTCTAGCAAGCAACTAAATTAGTCTTCTTCCACCCAGGGACTTGAAGACAGAGTGCACCGGGCTCTCAGTATGCTCAGAGGGGATCAAGGTGTTTGGGGAGCCTAGCTGTGTTTGATGTTACACAGACACCATGTAAAACATCATCATCACATATGGCGAGCATGCAAACCAGCTCGGCCCCACCCTAACTGAAAATGATGTTTTCTTCTATTTTGCACAATCTGACATACTGAAATATTCAAACAACTATTTACCTTTGAAATCCAGCTGCCCGAAGGCTTTTTGGATCTCAAGTTAGAACTAATTAGCTGGGTTTTTAGTCTCCTATCAAACAAAAAATATATCTAATTTCATGTACAGTAGTTCTAGGATTTGTTTTACTGTAAAACACCAAATGAAAATGTTTTTGGCTCTTCTCTTCAGTCAAGGCAAAATAAATGAGGTGGTGATATCTTGGTTTACTTCCATGCTTGAACTTCTCTCCCTATACCTTGCAGATAAGCTCTGATTAAAGCAGAATGCTTGACTGCATATGGGAGAGGCTTTGGCTGTAAGTGTTGAAGGAACAGGCCATGGTGGGTCTAAGCAATGCAAGAAAAAATATCTATGGTTATTCCAGTAGAGATTCAGTTATTGACAAGAAGCACCAATACTGATGCACGATGGGATAAAAACAAAAGATGAAATGAGCATTTACACATCATGCTACTGTGTATTCTGTATTGGTCTGTGAAAGCACATTGGTTTCTTGCCAAAGCATCTTGCATACTTTATAAATCAAAGCATCAGAGTGAAGACAGGTTGGTGACGTCATTCACGGTCGATTTCCAGCAGCAGGCAGGGGTTTGATTGCAGCAGTAAATCTCCTCCTGTTTGTCTGTCCCTCTGAGTGAAAGGGCCAGTTAACGGTCAGCTCTCCATATGTTTCTCAATATTACCTGTCTTAACCGCTTAAACTGCTCCAAGGATGCCGGGGTCCATGGCTGACATAATGTCTGTTGAGGCTGTAGTGTGCTCAGTTAGAGTGAACGTTCTGGTATCATATGAAACTACAAGCCCTAAGGAGTCCATTGGTACCAAATATGTCAAACTAGGTTGTTGGCACCTCAAGATATGTGAATTAAAATTTGATTGTGTGGATAAAAACAGGTCTCACTTTTGCAGAACTGTCCACCTTATTCTAATCCCATGCGGTTTTAGGCAGAAAAAACACAGTTTTTGTGTATGAGATGGGTTGAGAGGGTTCAAGGTTGCCTGTATAAACATTTGTGTGTTGTGGTATGGTTATCTGCATGTTTCTGTGCTTGTTCGGGCTGTGAAAACAAATTTTACTGTGAGACAATAAAGACTATCTATAAAACCATACAGATTTTTTTCTTTTTTTTTTTTTTTTGCATGTAGTACAAATGCTTGCCTATTCTAAAATGGTGTATCTCTACATACTGGGGCCTAAACAGTCTTGGAGTTGCTTAAATTGGGCTTAACCAGAAAGCCGAGACTCTTGTGGATTCAGTGAGCCCAATTTTATCCATCTGTGATGCCGTTAGCCGCCATTGGTAGCCATTTCACTGTAGTGAGACCATTTTTTGAAAGTTGACGTCACTGTATAAAATGACCCCGTTATGACCTCTGGATAAATATTTAGAGTATTCAGAGGATGTATGGTTTTCCTCGATATATTTAAGAATAAGGGGGAGTGTCTGAACAGAACAGAGTGCTCACCATCCAATTGCTGAAAAATGCAGATCTCACAGAAATCTCCAAATGTCAAAGGTTTTGTGATTAAATCACAGCGTGTTTTTTTGTATGGTGTTCCTCAGGATCTTAGTGTCCATGTTTATTAGTTCTTGAGTGATCAAAAATGGTTAAATTTGCACCAAATCTGTGTAACAAATGGTATGAACTCAAAATTGCTGCAATAGTTATGAGACATAATTAGGAGTGGGAATGGCCATAATATGCCTCCATCATAATGTTCTAAACCCTTATACACTCTAAAGGCCTAACCAAAACACAATGATTGTAACAGATTTACCAGTAGAAAAGCTCGCACTGCTCACTGCTGAGCTGCATCTCAAATTAAAATTCAGGTTCCCAGCTTTCAGATGACGAATACATGATGAATGACGAATACAGTGCCCTACACTTCCATGGGGTGACCTTTTATCTCCCTCTGAAGATCCCCTGTCCCCCACTGTGAATGGGTCCCCTCTTTTTCCCTCTTCATTGTGTATGCTCAGAAATACAGACAGCATTTTCAGTATTGCCTTACAAAAATCATTTTAATAGAAGGGTCAGCGTCTACATGTTCTGATCTCACTAAGAGACTGTAGTATTTTACTAGACTGTTGTTAACTGCATGTCTGAAATACCTGTAGTAACATTTACAGATCAGCGGATGGCTTTTTAGCTCATTTTTCATGTTGCTACTATTTTTCAGAGTCATCACATTCCTTTTAAATTTATCTACAATCCAAATTGCTTGTAGAATTATTTCAGTATGCCAGGGAAGAGTCACACTGAATATTGCATTATATTTTGGTTAGCCGGAACTCATTCATATTGTAGACAATTTTAACACAGTTAGAGCTGCTGGTTGTGGACCATGGTTCTGATTGTAGCAAAATAACAGATGTGTTGGAGAAATCCAGCTTTTGCTTTGTCTCCAGTCCATTGTGGCTTTGTTAAGTTGAACCAAAACTGAGTGCTGGACAGAATTTGTGAGCTGGTTTTAATTCTTCTTTCAATATGATCAAATATCTCTTGCTTAAAGTATTCCATTTCATTTACTGAGAAAATGTCTGATGATTTGGTGATAATGAGCACGTTTACATGCACACCTTATTCCTGTATTAACCGGAATATTCGCAATATTCCGGTTGCGCACGTGTCATGTAAACACGCACCGAACCCGATTAAGGTCATATTCCGGTTGGAGAGAATTCCGAATAAGCCCCCTAGTCCAGTAATTTTAGGCCAAAATTGGGGTCAACCTAGGACAAATTGCAAGAGAAGCAAACTCAACTGATTTTGTATCCTCAGTTTGTCCTGAGTGAGGGGAAAAAAAGTCCCAAGAAATCCTATTGGTGGAAAGTTTTGAAAATCACCTATTTATGACCACATATTACCAAAAAACACTGTTTTTAACACACAGGGGAAAGGGGTTCAACATTTGACTTTCAGATATCACTATAAAAATTCACAAGTTGATTACACACACAAAGACAAGAAAAAAAGTCAATTGCAAGTTCTTTGAATTATTCTGTTTACACATGCATATCACACATTATCTGATGTGATATGCGCTAATAAGGAATATAAGGAATAAATGCCAGAACAGATATTTAAACAGTGAATTAAAAGGTTACTATATATACAGTAACCTTTTAATTCACTGTGATATAGTAACCTTTTAATTCAAGGTTACTATATATATAGTAACCTTTTAATTCACTGTTTAAATGTCTCTTCTGGCATTTATTCCTTATATTCCTTATTAGCGCATATCACATCAGATAATGTGTGATATGCATGTGTAAACAGAATAATTCAAAGAACTTGCAATTGACTTTTTTTCTTGTCTTTGTGTGTGTAATCAACTTGTGAATTTTTATAGTGATATCTGAAAGTAAAATTTGGAACCCCTTTCCCCTGTGTGTTAAAAACAGTGTTTTTTGGTAATATGTGGTCATAAATAGGTGATTTTCAAAACTTTCCACCAATGGGATTTCTTGGGACTTTTTTCCTCTCACTCAGGACAAACTGAGGATACAAAATCAGTTGAGTTTTTTTCTCTTGCAATTTGTCCTAGGTTTTTTCATAAAATGACTGGACTACCCTGGAATATTCCTGTTCCAACCGGAATATTGGGGCATGTAACCACCTTAGTCGGAAAACTCCCCGAACCGGAATATTCAGTCATGACTGCGCATGCTCGATTCTGTAGCGTCTTTGTTGCTATGGTTACCTGCAAGCGGGGAAAACGGCAGGGCGAACAGCAGCAAGAGCCAGGAGACTGCAGTCCGCCTTCAGCTAATGAAAGACTTAAATATCACGGAGGATATCGATGGGAGAAAACATAGAAATAGTGACAGAAGAAGAAGAAAAAGAAGAAGAAGACGAGGAAGAAGACTTCTTCGTCTGTTTTTCCGGCAGACCAGACGCCTATACGCGTACTGCTGCCCCCCGCAGGCTGAGTGTCGCATTACGTCAGAGAGTGGAATACGCCGAAACACGGGGGCATGCCAAGTAACATGTAAACGGAATATTCCAGTTGCTGCGGCGCAGTTACCTTAACCGGAATATTGAGCCGAACCGGAATATGGTGTGCATGTAAACGTACTCAATGTTAATGTGACATAGGAGGTCACCTGTAATTGTGCTGCTGTTTATTTTCTCTTTGAAAATGTTTTAATAATCTTTTTAGAAGGAAGCATTTATATTTTTTCTTACTATTTCTACATGCATTTCTCACCTTAGATTCTCTGTCCATTATCTCAGTAAAATTCCCAAGTTGCCTTACTGTACAGTAAGTGATAGCTTTCTCTTAATTTATCTGCCTGGTGAAACAACCTGTCAGTGATTATTCTGACGGAGCCAACAAGGCACAGGAAGCAAGCAAACAATATTCCTTTGGCAAAATTGCCAGACAGGGCAGACAAGAGGAGTCGGCAGACTGCACGTCTGATGCTCTATTAACCAACAAGCTGAGGCTGGTACTGAAGGACCAGTCCGGCAGAGGCTTGACAGAGCAGGCAGAGAGGGAGAGATGTGAATGGAGGTGTTTACCAACATTACTCCCAATGAGGCCTCAGTTCATTATTAAGTTCATTATCACATAAGGCAGCTCTTTGTAGTCATTCGGCTCTTCAAGGATATTAGTTAAGGGGCAGTCGAAGCAGAGGTCTGTGACGCGGCTTTGGCAGTTTTCTTATCAGTGCCCTGTACCACTCGAAGAGATCTCTGCTATGGGCTGAGAGTCTAAAGAACAGCTGTAGAGTGAGAGCAAAGTTCATCGGGACTAAAGCGTTGTAGAACAAAGGAGAGACGGGAAGGTAATCTACTGTGACAGTGAAACCAATGTTCTAACAACCAGCACTGCACCAAACACACTTGGTGTTGCATTAGTTTCACGTGTAGAATTGTGTGCTATGAGCCGGCCACCTTGGGAGTCACATTCATTCTCTCCTGCAAGCCTGCATAAAATATCAATAATGTTCAGGACTGTCTCATTACTCCAATGTACACGTGGAGAGTAAAATTGCATCCCAACATGCATTTGACCGTCCAAGCTGCCATTGCTCTGGGCGTCCTTGGTCTTAAGTGCTCAGCCAGTAAACAAATCAGGGTTTATTAAATACACACTTGTCACTCTCCACTAGCCATGCATGGGGAAATTTATTTTGACAAACGTTGCCCCACAAGACTTAAGTGTCCCTGGCTGACGCCAACAGATAAATACCACTGAATTAGGAAATGGATTGAATTTAGCCAAGGTATGCTTTTAAAACATGGATTTCTCCCTATCCTTATGGCCTATCTAAGGTCAATAAACAGCCAATGAATGACAAGTCTAATTGCTTAATCTAATTGTGTTGCTTGAGTTTAAATGTCTGACTACTGTACATTTAAACCAACTGGTAAGCTAAAAAAAAAAAAAGTGTCAGAACTTGTTTATTTACAAAGGCATTAATTATAGGACTATAGGAGTGAAAATTATAGGAGTATAGGAACTATAGGAGTGTACGTGAATGGGAAATCCCATGTTCCTAAGTACTATAGAAAGAAAGAAAGAAAGAAAGAAGGGAGCTGGGTTAGACTTGTATAAACTGAACTGAAGAGAAAGAAAATAAAATGCCCTCACAGGTTCTGACAAGTCTGCATGTTCAGCCAAAACACTTGTAATGTCACTCAAACAGCAAAGGCGAGCATATAGTTATGATGCAATTTGTATATATGTATGCATGCATGCATGTCCGCATCTGTGCCTGAGCATGTTTATATGCCTGAGCTTGTGCATACACACAATATACTGCAGCATGCTTGTAGAGGTGCTGTATGTCTGCACCAAAGCAAACATGCAATCAACTTCACTCTCTCTGGTGAAAAGGTCAGACGGAACATTTAGGAAACCTTTACTCATGTCTGAGCTGAAGTATGCACGTCACATACATATTACAATTTCGGCATGTAAATTTGCTATAAGGTGAGGTCAACAGACTGTTCCCTGACCATTATGGCACCCATAAGTTGTACATTGCCATGATTTCAGGCCACACAGAGTGTCCCAGTGAGGGAGTCCCCTTTCATACAGCCATCTGTCTGATTGTTGTAATACAGCAGGACGGCAATGGCACAAGTCAGACGTCCAATGTGCCAAACAACAGCGGGCAATTGGACAGTGGAAAAAGCACTAAATGTGTGTGTGTGTGCTGGTAAGGAGGGAGAGAGAGAGGGAGAGAGAGAAAGAGAGAGAGCGAGAGAGAGAGAATTTCAGGCTTAAACCCATGCCTGGTTAGGCTTAAAACAGTGTCTGGTTACACTGGTTACACTATATTGCCCACCCCACAAATGAAAACATTACAAAGGCCTAAAATGATGATATGAGGGAGTGAAATGAAGGAGGATTTCGCCCAGTCAGCAAGAGCTTAGCTTGTTACCAGCTTTCCACCAAAGCAGAACATTATGTGTTAGAGCATGGAGTGTGGGGAACAGCACTGAAGGCTTCCAGACCCTAAGGAGACCTTGCTTGTTACTCTCAAACACACACACACACACACACACACACACACACACACGCATGCTCATACACTTACTATATGAAGTACGACCAGAGTCATGCACTCTGAGGCCAGACGAAAACATAGTAAAGAGGTGGGAATGATAACAATAACAGGAATGTATTGAATTTAACTTTGCATCAGGCTGGCAGTATTGCTAAGCTGATATTAAACGTCTCTGCTCCTGTTACACATTCTGTGTTTTAACAGTAGATACTGGATTTTGTCACAGCTGACAAAGCCCTGAAAAAAGAAGAAGAAGAAGAAAAAACAACTTGTATTAAATCTGTGTTTGGGTTCGCTTAGGCTTTCGCTGGTAACTGTTGCCATATGGTCAGTGTCACATGTAATCTTTTCCATTTGTCTTAAAAACACAGCCTGGTAGGGTGACACACTTACAAAACCTTGCAAATTATTATTATTATTATTATTATTTTTACATCACTACCTTTTAATAATTCTGTAATCTATGTACAATTTTATGTTTAAAACTTTAAGCAAATTCTGTACGTAAGGGCAGTTAAGGGTATTTTTGTGTTAATGTTCATGTGCTGTTTTTATTTGTAAGCGCTGACTTGACTTTTTGAGCAGAACTCAATAATTAATTAAGAATTCTTTTATATTTTGTCATGTCTTTGTTTCCCATTGGCTTCCTTTCTTTCATTTTTGTCTGCAATCAACTTTTAACATCTCCCCCTCTTTTTTCTCTCTTCTGGGCTGAGTCATTTCCATAACAACAGATTCAGGCACAGAAGCCCTATGGGCATGTGACAGAGTGGTGGGATGGGGGCACAAGGACTCAAGGACTGGGGGTTAGAGAGAGAGAGAGAGAGAGAGAGAGAGAGAGAGAGAGAGAGATCCTGCCCATGCTAATATCTGCAGCTGGGCCTGTGGTTTTGTTCTCTATGCAGCTGGGCTGGATGAGAGTGCCTGGATTCCAACACACCCCCATCGGCATAAATCTTGCCATGCTGGAGGCTGCACACACTGCAACAATGCCACTGGGTCATTCTGTGCCAAGCTGGCTAGCTCTGCACATACACACGCACGTACACATGCACACACATAAATTGTTGTTGTGTGGGGCTGTTTGTAGCGACCAAGACGTTTTTGTTTTTTTGTCCTGTGGGATGCATATATTAATCATCTATCATCTATTTAGACCAGGGTTAACTGAAAGCCCAGACGATGCTAATTATTCCTTTCAGTCTCATTGCCTATAGAACACAGCCAGACAAGCGTGTGTCGTGTGCAAAGGTCAGCTCCAAGTCGAGTGAAGGTTCATTTTGCCGATCTCTTGTCACCAAAGGTCTTCAACCGTAAAGAATATTCACATTTTTTTTTTTTTTTTGGCCTCACTTTTGGTATCAAACTTTGCAGGTGTTGCAAAAAGGTCATTCAGACAAGGACTTCTGGAAGACAAACAGATACCAGGCAACAATGTGACAATCAGGCGTGTTTCCTAACCTCACACCCTCTGACACACTCATCGCCCATGAGACCGCTCCACCATAGCACGGGAATGCACCCTGTCTGAACCAGCATGGATTAAAACAAAGCGACACTCGGCCACAATAACAAACTTGTTCCTGAAACATTTGTCCACAGCTTGCACACTATCATTAATAACCCCATAAAGAGCCCTTTATGTCTGAGTGAACAGTGTCACTTTTTGGAGTCAACTTTGACGAGATGAATGTGCATGGTAGGCTTGAATGCGTCGCAGCTGGGTGTGAGCCGGGTGCTGGTGACAGCGGGTACCAGGGCACAAATCCCATGGCAGAAAGGGCATCTTTGTTTGGCCCAGGTGCTCTCTGGATGCACTGCCCTCACATCCTGTGCAGTCTCATTCATTATGCATGAGCCGTACATTTAAAATCATGAGCTTCCTGTCAAAAGCAAGAAAGGGCCGGTCCAGCCAAATGCGCTTTCTGTGGCTTCAGAGGGAGAATAGAAGTGCAACATTTTTAAAGGCACTGAAAAGGGCTAAAGCAAAGGCCATTGTGGTAGGGGCGAGCATTATAAAAACACATTATAGTACTGACTTTCCAAGATACAGCAGGTCCTCTAAACCAGTGGATGCTTTCAGCTCCCCTGACATAGACTTTCCCAGTTGCCCACCTCTTCAACAGACTCTGCACGGACCACATAAATATGCATTGTCTGAGTGACACATAATGTGTTTTGTTCAGCTTTTGTGGAAGCCTTTGGTTGTAGCAGTTTGTCATCAGTGGCTGCCATGAAGAATAACTATGCAGAGTCAGCTCCTCTCTTGTGCCCCAGTGCTCCCATGAGAAGATGGGGCTCAGTAATTACTGGAGGATTACAATAATCTGTGTTTGGGAGCATAACCTCCCCTTAGCCTTTGTGGCTCAGCACGAGATGAATCCAGTACAATTAAGCCATTTTGTTTCACTGCATGACTGTTCATTAGCATTATCTACACCAGTGGCTGCAGCTCTCAGACTCGAGCAGCACCCTCAGGCTCTCACCATTTGCATCAGTTCCCTTGGTTACAGCTCAGTCTCCCAGAGTCCAGGGTCAGCAGGGTCATCACCTAACGACGTGATCAGACTAGTTCAGCTATTATGCAAATATTAAAAATAAATCTAAGTTGATGTCTTGCTAACACACCTCATGTCATACCCGGATATCATCATTTTGTACTATCAACAGAGGAGAATGCTATAAATAATTGCTGTGGCTGGCTTTCATGTGGTGCGTGTTCAATCCATTAGTGCCCATGCTTTATGGTTGGGAGCCAGTTACTGCAGCCTCGGTCAGTGGGGTTCCATGTCCTTGGCGAAAGGGCTCATAACCCTGAGCAACTGCCATAGCCTGAGGGATCTCTTCCCACCAGCAGCCAGTCAGTATGACCTGGTCCTGGGCAGCTGGCCCAGTCAGGGGCACTACAGGCAGGGACGTTAACCATTAAGCAGACACCTCTGCTGACCGTCTGGGGACAAGGGGCTCAGGGGTTATTCTCTTGGGTTCCCCAGGCCTTGAAATGATCATCTGAGCAATCTCAGCACAGCTTGACTTAAGTAGGATTTGGTGAGTGAAACCCCTTTATCAGGTCTTAAAGGGATGAGACCATATAGCTGCTTAAGAACAGCCCTGGGCTGTGATCCCAGTGGGAGGGATTCTCAGTGAAGGCAACAAAGTTGTTATGAAATCTATCTGTATCTATCAATCATTAGATCTGTATGATATAGGTACTATTGATAAGCCATATTACTTTTACTGAAAAAAATATACAGGTACGTAGGAAAAAAAGAAAAAATGAGCAGGTAAATGCAGGAAAACTACACACTGTCCACACTTGAAAAAAAATGTATTGCACTGTTTCAGTCTGGCAGATCTTTATCAGGTAAAAGTGGGCCAACCACAAACATCACTCACTATATAATGAATGATCATGCTCTGTCAGCAAATTGGCAAACAGAATTCTACTCAAATTCACCAGGGGATCTAGGTGTCCAACTGGATAACGACGCCTTGGGTCTTAATGTTCCTGTGTTACAGGGCCTAGGCTTCAGTCTGGTGGTTGAGAGCTTTCATCCTGTCACCCCTACATCTCAGGCCAAATCTACGACCAGATATGGAATATTGGCCGGTGATGAAGGATAGGCTATACCACCCACTGTTAGTTACAGATTTAATCATGCACCATTCATACACCAAGCAGCAGGCCAATCGTGTTTGTTTACACTTTGAGAGTAATGTGCATGTTGTAATGCTCTTATTTCAACTCACCAGGTTATGTGCATGTGGTCTGCAAAATTCCCAGACACTAAAAATAACTCCCCAACAACTTCGATTTTAATGTTTGAATTATGTTTTTACACAGCAGGGTTTATCAATTTTTAATTAAGACTCAAAGTCTGACTTTCATTTGCTACACTCGACAGCCTGTCATATTGAATATTTTATTGGGATACAATGAGTCTACAGATTTGTAAAATGGAAAATGAATTTGGTGACAAACTAAATTCCACTGTGAGGTCAGTGTCTGAGGGCCAGGATGTGGATCGCTGGTCGCCTGCTGTGGGTCTGTCTGTCCCTGTCCCACATTAAAAGCCAGCCATCTCCATGCTGCCACAGGCAAGGTATCCAGTCATAAGACCCCTGAAGAATAGCATCAGTCACAGTTTAATGGATCCTGGATTATTGTGTCCTTGGTTAGCAGAATGTGGAGCATTTCATAGGCTCTGGCATTAGGAGGCAACAACAACACTACCTGACCCCCCTCCTCCCCCCACCACACTGACCGATTAGAGAGCTGTTCATGAGACCATCCCATGGAGCCTAAGGGTGGGTCCTGGCTCCACTACACCGTCCCAAGTAGCTGCCCCCTCTTCCCTTGTGACCCTTACTGCCGCCTGTAGGCACACTCAGCATGAGACTTACTAACCTGAGGGCCAGATCCCACTGTGTCATTCTACTTACTGGCTTCAATATTGTAAAATTAGTAACCAATCTCACCCCTCATGCCTGTCAGAACCCCTGTAATCACTCTGAAAGCACTCAGGCACCATGTTTTGCCCACTACAGGTGGAGAGAGGAGGACAGAAGCGTACATATCCCACTGACATAATTCTCCACATCAGGATAATCATATTGTTTCAGTCATTTAAGGTGGAAAATGAAAGCAAGGTACTGTCACTCAAAACAATAGTAATAATAGGAATAATTTGCATTCCTCAGTGGCCACTAGGGGTGGCCTGGGCCATTTCAATTACAAAAAGTCAGACAGAGAGGGGGGTGGGGAGGGATCTACAGTATGATTTTGCGGATCAATAGATAGATTCATTCTACTCTTAAGGTCGGCTGCCAAGCCAGTAGGACCACCATGGTCACAAATCAATGTGCACGTGTCACAAATTAGACCATGTCTTTACCATACTCTGTGGTTTCTTTTGTGCACAAATCTCAATATTTGAATGCCCTTTGAATGTCGTTTTGTTTTTAGGATATCGGTGGCATCAAGCATAAATTCCTGAGAGGAATCATATGTTGTATCCTACATAAGCTGCTATTGACCCTCACTCAAACAGTGCCTTTTTGAATGAGGATAAACTTACTGTGTTGACAGAAAAGCCTCATTTACCATACATATAGTTGCTAGAGGCTGATAGATTGAGCTCATTGCAATGCTTTGAAAAAATCTATACCATAACGCTGCAATGCCATCAGAACTGCTCAATAAACTAAAAACAATTAGCTTCTGTAAAGGCTGGGTCTTGGACCAGCAGGCCACTATCTGATCATTGGTACCACTTAGTGGGGACCTGCTGAGACCTCTGTTTATGCATTAACCGGGCAGCAATAATGAGTGCTGGCCTCTAACAGTGCATGAGTCAAATCAAATTCCCTGACCAATTAGAAGGAGATTTACACGAGGCCCTGTAGCTCAGAGGCTAATCTTCTTGGGAGATCTACAGTGTTCTTGCACTAAAACAGCCTCTTATATTCTCATGGCCCACTGGTGCTAGACCTCATGGTGGGATTTGTTTCTGTTTTCATATGTTTCTGCAGGATTGGGGGGCTGGAGCCAGTCTGTGTGTGAGCATCCTGCTTGTGGAACAGACCTGGCAAACGGCCCACTCAGGACATTTGACCCTGTGGATTTTTCGTTCTTCAGTGTGGTTTTTTGGAGCTAGCACTTTTCCTTTAGCAAGGGCTAAAAGGCTCAAAAGGGTGGAAAGCAAAATATTTTTATAAGTCTCCTGGACGCCAGGTTGCATAAAAGGTTCCACAGGCGTTTGCATCAAACCTGGACTGTTGAGACCACAGATTCTGTTTTTGTTGCCATAAAACTGCCCTTTTCCAAAAAGGTACATATATGTATATTCCATTTGCTGGACTCTTATAAATTTAAATGAACTGGGAAATCAAGTTTGCTCCCCAAAGAAAAACACAGAGCTAAATAGACTTTGCATATGAATGCAAAGATGTATCCATAAACTGATATTGTGTGTTTCAGTAAGTCCATGATGTTCAGCAAATGAGAAAAATATAACAGATTAGCTCATGTATCAATTCAGACAAACAAACAAATACATCTCAGTGCACTAAAACGTCCATCATCATCATAGTCATTACTGTGCATGCAAAATATTATCAGATACTTGCATTTGAACCTATAGAATGCTTAAATGGAATTTCATGAACTTTACAGGATTAGTATCAATTACAGAATCTGACCTTGTATCCTGGTTTCAGTGTGTAACAGTGGATGTGACCTGAGGTGAAAGGTTGAAAGGTTGCATTTGGGATCAGTGTCACAGGTGGTCTTGAGAGCGTGCCTACCTTGTTGTCATAACAACAACCGGCAGAGCTTGCGTAATCTCCTGCCAGCATTTAACTCTATGGAAAGCAAAAGGAGGGCCTCAGAAGCCCTCCCTTGTTTACTGATGCAGGCTACCTTTTGCATTTCCCCTTTGGTCTCTGGGGGGGAATGTTGGGGGAGCGGGGGTTGGGAGGGTGGGCAGGTGAGGTGTGTATGTGGGGGTGCTCTCTACCCCCTCTCCCTTTGGTTGAAGGTGGTGATTACAGGGTAGATTGTTGGGATTATCTGTTTATTTATGTATTTCAAAATGTAACTAGATTACAAGCCCTTTGATGTGCACCATGTCAGTTTCAAGGAGTTTAGTGAATCAACTGAAAGGTGGATTCATCTCACCTGAGAGACCTCAATAATTTAGCAGCTTTTATCCCTGAATGCAGAGAAAAAGGTTGAGAACAGTTGTAAGACAATAAAACTGGCCACAACAAAGTCTTGGCACAGGGACTGTTTCACTGGAGCGCAACTAAATGTTTCATGCAGGACACATGTTGTGTATCTAAACAAGCCTACTTACATTTTCCTATAGAGGCAGAATCACTATGATTTTAATCCCTATCTGAAAAAGTATTCTTAAATGAACGGTTTAGCCATCAATCATTGAATTAATGAGGCTTGCTGGTTACCTAAAGGGAGAAACTGTTCCACTGATATTTGACAGGGTGAAGTTATATAAGGCTGTTTATAACTTTAAAGCTCTATTTGCTCCTGGGGCTTTCGGAGGCAGCTATACTATCATTGGGGAATTGCCGGGGTTGTAAAAGCTATTAATACCCTTTTACCACATTCCCAAATTTAGACATTAAGCCCACAATGTGGACAAACATTTGTCTGTGTGTGTATCGGAAGTGTTCTGCAAAACCTACAGGTATAGTGGCGGGCAATAGATTGGTGCGGGAGGAAAATATTTTTGGAAAAACAGCACACTGTGTTCCTGCACTGTACTTCAAATAAGTGATATCCCACTAGATACACTGATTGATAAAAAGAGTTATTGATGGAGATATACAGCTATGGATATATACATATATGTATAGGCTATATACACAGGAAGCTGCAGTTCTGGTATAATTTGCCTTCACGAGTTTATCAGTGCTGAGGATTAAGTCTGTTTGCCCATGGACAAGAATGCAATTAGCAGAGTCACACTCACTGATCAATGCTGCCATATCATCAGCAGTAACCCATAAGCAAACATGTTTTCCTTTTGAACTGATAGCGATGGAATGTCAAATACTAGCCAAAGCCCTGGCAAAATAGTTTGCAGCGCTTCCTGAATAGATGTTATGTAAGATGTTCAAAGATGGAAAATATAAATTATTCTCCATCTTGTCCATGTAAAGGTGACACTGACCCACAGTGCAGTGTGAAACTTGGCTGCACGCTTCAGTCATTTTTCTAATGTGCACGCCTGTCTGTGTCTGCGTCAGTGCATGTGTCTCTGTGTGTGCATGGTCATTTGTGCGTATGTGTGTGTACTGTTGTTCACGTTGCCGCTGAGCTTGTTTGTCACCTCACCCCAGTTCTCATCGCTCTATTCCAGGTGAACAATAAGCCATGGGACCCCCTGCTGCTCTGCCAGGTGACCTCATCACAGCAGCACCAATCGGCCCTCGCTCAGGTAAACAAAGGTCGGCCCAGTGAAAATGCCAATGCCGGTTCTCACAGTCACCCTCGATAACATCTCTGTCCCCCCTGCCCCACACACATTGACATGGAGCAGCCACACAGATAGAGTTGCAAATGTGCACTTCTATGAGTCAATGCTGGGGAGGGTGGGACACTGGACATTCCCCCCCAGCGGATGCCTTGTTCTCCCATTAATTGATCGCTACTTGATCTTGGATGGCGATTCAGGGGTACTCTCTAGGGCAGGCGACCAGTCTCGGTGATATGTGTGGGAACTGTGTGGGGGCCATGAAGGTACACCTGCTAAATGGCCGTTTCGGCCTATTCCCCCAGCACCCTCACCATTGTTGGGGATTTATATTCAGTTTCCTTCTCAGATAGCCACACAGTGTAGGACTACTGAAGTGGGATACTCTCTTTTCAGAAGGGGGGTTTGCTTAAAAGAGAGACCTGCTAAGGAGGAGAGCATTGAAAGAGTGACACAGGAGGGACTACGATAGACATGGAGCCCCAAGAGGTCCCATAGCCCCACAGCAGGTCCCACAGCAGTGATGTCAGAGGTTTAGTTGTGTTTTGGCATTTATTTAATATCTGATCACTTTAAGTAACTTATAAGTTGAAAGTTAATTGTGATTTAGATGTGATAAAAATAAAGCTAAATAGAAGCAATTCAAGATACAAAACACTGAGTCGTATTTGCTCTGGAAAAGGAGAATGATCACAAGCCAGCAATTAGCCTTAATGACAGTCTGATGTCACGTGGTCTATTGGCTGACCCCTGACCCTGGTTTTAATGAAAGTAATGAGGACGTTACTCAGTGTGGGGTGTTTCTGAGGAGGGATGGTGGGATGAAAGGTACTCACTGAAGTGTGGGCTGCAGGTGGGATGAGGATTTCAACAGCCAAGGACATGCAGGTGCAATGATGATGTATAACAGGTCACATATGTTGCTGACCATTTCAGTAGAAGTGAAATTGAAATTCAGCCTCTGCTTCAAATGTGTTGCTCTGTAACTATTACATTTAACAGTGACACTGGACTCAAAACTGTCAGCTTTGAGACAAACATAATCTCATACTGCAACTTCCAATTTCATAAGCAAATTAAGCTTACCTTGAAAGATTACCTTGAAAAAAGTCATCATTTTCTTATAATCTGCAAGAAAGAAAGAAAGAAAGAAAGAAAGAAAGAAAGAAAGAAAAAAGAAAGAAAGAAAGAAAAGAAAACACAACATAATAAAATACAATAAATGTATTTTACCTGTCTTTCTTAAAACAAGTGAAAGAAAATGGCCAGTGGGATTATTCCACTTGTTTCCAATGCACTTTCATTAATTTCAGGATTTTTTTTTTCCAGGATCTAGTATCCATATGAAAATTCTGGATACAAGTCATTTGGCATTAGGATTATCTCATCCCGCTGGCAAATTTTTTTCACCATAGGAAAAAGTAGGAGTAGAGAGTGCTATGCTGGGATTCAGTTTGTGAATCAAAGAAAAATTACTAATGAAGGTTTACTTCGGGTGGCGGTCAGTAATATGCACTAGAGAAAAAGGAAGACCCAAGACTCCAAGACATGTTAAAAAGCTATTAATACATTGGCAAATATATTTAAAAAATCATAATAATAAAATAAAAATAAATAAAATAAAATAAAACTTATTTACAAAGTTACAAATGATTACACTTTAATTTGTGTAAATATGGAGTGTCCTGTTTTTCATGTTTTGAGAAAAACAATTTTAACCCAAAATATGAGGCTAAATTACTTGTTAAAACTGATATACATTTTTTTACAGCGTAAAACAACAACTATCTGTCTTTTTTTACTCCTATACTCTATTCTGAGGCAGAAAATTGTTGTTTTCAGTGTTTTGGCCCCTTCTCTGTCAACATGAGACCGTCTAATCCCTTCCGCAGGAGCATGTCATCACTGTGTCATTCTCACATGTCCTCTCTAAGCTGAGGCTGTTGCCCACTGGCACACCACCGCCGTGATCTTCAGAGAGGAGATAGGGAGGTGGAGGAGTGCTGGTGGGGGTGGGAGCAGAGTGCTGGGGGGGTGTGGGGGCATAGTATGAAAAGAGCCGGAATTAGCAGATTTAAATAAAGTCAACTTTCCGGCCATCTGGCCAGTGTTTGGAATACAGGGAGGAAGCCTTGAAGGCTGATAGAGCTGGGTCGAGAAAACTTTATTTTTAATGCTCAATATTTACACCTCTTGGCAATGCAAAGTCCATGAAGGCTGTTTTGTAAGAACATAGCACAGAAAGTTTCAGGTGGATGTGAGTTTAAAAAAAAATGCAATAGCTAATTCTTTACACTTTTTTTCACATATGTGCACACACAGAGCTATCTTTAAGTTAACCTCTCAGTGCACCCCAGATTGATAAGAATCGAGTCAAAGTAAGTGGATCTACAGACACGCATCACAGCCCAAGAAAAGTAGCACTGTATGGGTTGTGAAGAGGAAATCACATTATTTGAGCTCAGAATAGTGACCGAGGGGACATATCCTTAAACCTAGCACTCTGAAATTAAGGACAAAACAATGTGTCAGCCAATGATTGATCAGTCTGGGGTGTTTTGTCAAAATTCAGCCGTCTTCGCAGCCCCACCCCCAGGCACTTCCTATAATCAAAGGCCATGCCCACCCATGGCTAATTAGACATTAAGCAAACGTCAAGAGGGCCTGATTTAAAGCAGCCACCCTAGACCTGAGCAAAACAAAGAGAGCAGAGTGGGGAAATTGGAGAGATCCAGATCAATATTGAGCGGCACTTTTGTTTGCTAAAATGCCAGAGAGGCTGAAATAAATCAGATAGAGGAGGGAGAGAAGGGCCGGCGATCGCGTTCTCACGGCTCCCCGGGCACTGCACTGAGAATAGGCACACCTGGCCTAACAAAGCCCAGGAAGAGGGGAGGGATGAGCAGGCGTGCACCCACATAACAACACACACACACACACAGGCACATGCACATGCACATCCATACTATTTGACTAGCGCTGCAAACATCTTGCAAACAAGAGAGGATTTACAAACATATTTAATTTACAGACATCTGCAGGCTCATTGTTTTCAGGATTGGTAAAGGCGATGCTAAAAGATAAGAGGACATTGAGAGTACACTGGAGGAGCTCACTGAGGGTTTATATGTTTTGAGACTCTCTTGTGAAGCTTAGGTCAGGAACAATAAAAAAGTCCTGCCTGCCAGTGAAACTTTATGTGCCAGTTTAGAGAATGTGCCTCCACAGCATGGCATCTGCAGCCTCAGGAAAACAACACACTTGTTCTGCACTCTGGGTGGAGCTGTCTTTAACAAAACCCTGTCACACCAGAGCAAAAGGAAATCAATTACGGTTGCTTACTAAAGGTAACATAGAAAATGTACTCTTGACAGCTTGTTAGTTAACCACGAGATGAGCAATTTAAGAGACTAATTGTGAGGCTACTATGAAGATTTCAATTTTAATTAACATTGGTTTAAAGTGTCTTATTGGCCCATGGATGCTATTTGAGATAGTGTCTGTCTGCCTCCCTTGATGGAAGTCAACAAGTGTCTAGGCCATTCAACATGTAAGTAGCATCAGCAGTGAACAAAGCCAGACAGTCATAGGAATATTTTGGAGCTAAACAAATTGTATGACAACCAAAGCCAAATCTGCTAATCAAGAGGACTCTCTAAACAAAAGCCTCTAGAAGAGAAATTTGTTTTCTCATGTTTCATGATATAGCCTATTATTGACTTGTATGTTTCTCTTTCTTGTATGTGATTTACTTTTAAAGCTATACATTGGATACATTATTTAGTTTGTTTTTTTATTGACGCTGAAAAAATGAAAAGTGTACTGTTTTTAAATTCCAGCCCCTTGTGCTCAGTGATCAGAAGAGTAAGCAGCTAAATGTTCAATGTCTTGCTCAAGGGCATTGCAACAGACCACATGGACGCTGGCGCGATCAAACCTGAAACTTTTCACCCTGCTGTGTCTTAGTCCAGCCCACCTGCCTCCGTATGTGGCTTGGAGTTAGCTAAAAGACGTATAGAGAGCAGGACTGAGTGGCTGATGATGATATTGAGGGTGATATCCTCATCATGAGCAGACAGAGTGATCCAGCAGGTTTGCTGTCAGTTTGAGACGGACAAAGCAATCACACTCCTAACTTACAGGGTTTCCACTAAGATGAAAATGCTGCTCCTCACCCCTCCCTCCCAACAAGGCCTCACTCTGGAGCATCTGCTGCCTGGCTCCCCTGTAAATCATACTGTCACTTCTCACACTCAGCACCTCTAAAGCGTGAGCACCCGAGCTGGTTTCAATTTGAGCCCTCAGCAAAGTTAATAAGTTTGAGATAAATTCAGCTGGCCTGGCTGGAGCTGATTTGGAGTGGTGTACGCTTTCGCTCCCCTGATTAGCCCTGGTCCTAAACTTCACTGGCAAAGCACAAAGAGGGAGTCTGTTTCACCCTGACCTCTAATGCAATATGACCCCATGCAGAGAGAAGCCTGTTATCATTGCCATTTAGAGAGTTCAGGTTACAGGTGAGTCAGGTACTAAAAAGATAACACTGACATGGCGAAGCTTTGCTGCTAGCTGGAGAGGGTGGATAGGGAGGAAGTGTTGAGGAAAAACAATTCATTCAATCTCCAAATTCAAAGCAGAAGTCAGGCTGAATCGAAGTCATCTTTAATGTACGGAAAACATGGTGAAGAAATGGTTTAGTCCAAGAGGGGAAGCTGTCACACACTAAACACGAGGCTATCAAGAGAAATTGACCAGTCAGACAAGTCAGCATTGTACCTGATGTGAAATTATTCATAGTCACTGAGAATGTCCAGGAGGGCTAGCTACACATAAGTGCCAGTGCCATTTAGTAAAATAAACCTTACAGCGAGCTAATATTCATCCGTGGTAACCTTTGGCAATTGGCGTGATGTTGGTAAGCACCCGTTTGGCCATCATTAACCAGCTGGAAGTGAGTAGAGCCTTTTTTCTTCCTACCACATGATTGGAGGCTACCCCCAGTAACCTAACGCAGGGCCCAATTATAGATAATTTAAGACTTAAGCAATTTGGACAGATTTCTGGAAATTACTGTAGAGGTCTTGTTGCTGTCGCCTAACAGAAATGAGAGTGGGATATTTTGACAGGTTTTTACCACAAACCAGCTCTCAGATACACAATGGCAGAGGTTACATAGTACCTAATATCCATGTGTTGATTGGGGCTAAAGTCAAGGGGTTAAGCAAGGTCTAGTTAGCTCGGCTCTGGATTACCACGGAGAAGGTTAACCAAAACAACAGGCCTCCATTCCACCTGTCCACCAATTACGGCTGCATAAACATGATGGTCGGTCGGCTGCATGCACACGCATAAGATAAATTTACCTAGGTGGTCGGACTTCCCCAATTAGGGAATCTGACGACTGGAGACAGACTGAAATATGCTCAGCTTCAGCCAAATACTATAAACCCCTGAGCAGTAACCGGTCTGGGCATGCTTTGCAGAGCGAGCCCACCTCTACTTACCTAATTCATAACCTCTTTCAATGTGAAATATTTAACAAAACAAAAAAAAGCCAAAACCTGAATGGTGAAGAAATGGGAAAAGTACCATATTTCTTAGGCTACAGTGCTGCCGCTATCATTTTTTGTAAGGCTTTTCAACCACCTTGCAAAACACAATTTAACTGTGGCCCCTAATTGGCACATATAACTCACTCCGGGGCCAAGCCATTTTCCCCTGCAGTTTTTAGCCCTTGTGACCTAGCTGTGTGAACAGGTGGATGTGTCCATGTTTGCTGTCCGTCTCTCTGTGTTTGTCCGGGATGGTCAGACAGGAAGCTGGCCAGACTGCGGTCAGCCTGAACCGGCGCTGAGTCCTTTCGGCTAGGTGTGAGGAAGACTTGGTGACATCACTGTTATGGGATAGTCCTCTGACGAAGGCAAGCGGGAGGAGGAGGCTTGCTGTGGATCTATTTCTGGCTGTACTTATATAGACAGCATCCACAATACGAAACAAATGAAGTGCTCTCAAACTATAGCTCTAAGGAAAAACAGGATCACATAAATGATAATGCATACTTGCCAAACAACCAGATTTTTCCTGAGTTGAGTTGTACTGGATTTTGGTCATCTGTCCTGGAAAAAAATGAATTCCATTCCTGCATACAAAATGTCCCAAACTCTAAGCATTTTCAGGTATTTGCATGCATTTAAGCTTTTGGCATGCTCCAAAATAAAATTTCACTCAGTCACAAAATTGCTAAAAAAGAATTTCATTGTTTTAAACTGTGTGAAGGACAGGTTCTGATTACATATTTTGGGAGGCTCCATGTGCACATGAAATGGTGAGAAGTCAACACAAAGGAGATCATTAGCTGAACTTTTTTGAAACCCTACTATTGGTTCAATAAAATGGCAATGGGCTTCCTTATATCTAAAATACATGTGCAGCAACAAAGTGATTGGCCAGATTAAAATAGAAAATAGAGTCATCTAAAGGTCTCAGTGGTAATCATGCTCATATGGAATACTGTCCTTATATAGCCTGTACAGTTTAATATGACTTCTACTATTTACAGAACTGAGATGGCAAACTTAATTGCATGGTATGGGCTTACTGCTTTAGTATACCAATCAAAATAACTATTGGTTGTGTGAACAGAGGAAATAATGGTCTCATGCTGGGATGAATCAAACTTAGAGGCCAAACCCACTGTGAATTGGCATTGCCATAATGCTGGACATTGATTCTGAAAGTGAATCACACGGAATCATGGTGTAAAGGTATCTGCCTCTGGTTTAGGCTGAACTGTCCAGGCATTAGCCAAACCCGGCCCTAATCCTCCACTCTTCCTGCTGTTAGTCCCTGGTCTGTGTCAGGGAGCTGCTGTCATGTGGACACATCCACAAACAGTCATGTCTAATTAGAAATGTGCTGGTCATTTATTCAGGATTAGTTTGTTTATGTCCGTGTGTGTGTGTGAGAGAGAGAGTTTACGTGCTTATGTTTGTATTGTGTGGTCTTATTCACATCACACATACATCTCACCTCTCTCTCTCTCTCTGCTGGGCTACTACCACTACCGCCCAGAGACACAATTAACAGCGCTGGCCGGAAAGCAGGCAGGAGCGGGTGGACGCTGAGGCCAGGCTTGCAGGGCAGTTCCTTTCATTCCTGGTCTCCAAAGGCTCCGTGGCAAGACGCAGGCAGCCCAAGATGTCAGGGCAAAGCAAAAGTGCAATCTGTCTCAACACAGCTGGCTGACTGCGGGAGCTGAAGCAATCCCAACGCATAGCATCTCTCTCTGCTTGCTTTGCACTGAGCCATGCATGCTCACACACAGGGAAACAGGAAGGCCTGATCAAGCCAGCATTTCATAACACTTAAGGTGGTCTGTACGTAGAGGTGCTGAACTCATACGTGGCTACCAATGATTTTCTCTGACGTAAACGTGCGATGTGTTGGAGCCAGTGAGAAAAGTGTGGCTCCTCTCTTTGCCATTTCTCGGCTGTGAGCTACACAGTCGATAATTACCAACACATGCTTCTCCTGTCTCTGTTGCTATGTCCTGAATAGGGATATTAACCTGATATTAACCTTAATAACTGTCTTTTTACAGAAATACATTTTTTTTTCTAGAAAATCACATCAACTCCTTATTGGGTGTAGCATAGCTGTCAATGAACTGAATGTCTTCTTGTATCTTCACGATCACAAGAAAATAACAGTTCCCACACAAATGACAAAATGACCACTAGCGTCTTCTGTCAACAGCCTGAGACAAATAACCTCTTAAATGTCTATTCCAGATTCCCTGAGGTCAAATGACAGCCCTGACTACATATAAAGGACTATATTTAGGACAGTGTCTTGTATTGCCTCTAGCACCACATTAACCCCTGACCTCTAACTAGGCTCTAAGCTCCTGGTGGTTTACAGCTGGGACACCATTGCATTGTGACTGATGAGAATTTCGTCCTAATGCACGCACATTAAAATGACCAAAAAAGAAGATACTCAGATTGGACACAGATCACCAGCTGTTTTATACAGACTAATTTGGTCTTGTTTTTTTTTTTTTTGTTTTGTTTTGTTTTTTTTTTTTTTAATTATGTTTGATTGCCTGACAAAGATGTTAAAAGTTGAAGTTGAATTTTTACTTTCTATTTTGGCTCTTAATTGCAAAGAGCACACAGTAAAGATGAGTTTTTCAAATAATTTCTCCCCATTACCTAAACTCAGAGGGTTTGATGTTAGGATTTCACTATCTCCTCTATATTTTGCATCATATGATCACTGCACTGCTGGAGCTGTCTTAGGTTGTGGCACGTTTACTAAGAACAAATAATCAGACTTACTACTCAGAATGGTCAAGCCTAAGTGCTAAGTGAGAGCATGGCGTCTCGTTGGGTTTTCAAGTGGACTGTGTCATCAGTGCTTTGATCCTGTCTGATATGAACACAGGAGTGTGTCAAGTGTTTGTTTAGTCCCAACCCAACATAATGAGCAACTCACATTTCTATTTTAGGACTCATGTATTTCACTCAATGCCAAAGTAAAGTAATTTTAACTATAAAAGTCAGAAAAATAATAATGGGAAATATGCAGTAGAAAGTGAACTTTGCTATTTCATGAGTAAAGAAAAGTCCCAACCCATGGAAAAAACAGTAACCAATTCCCGGAGATGGAAAACTTCCATTTACTAATTTCCACGAGTCTCTAATTGGTTGCTGGTGTTTGACACCCAGGCGACAGGTGTTTGTGTTTCCCTTCCTGAACCCACAGTAGGTTTATTTAGGTTTTCACACACAGACTACATCCACCACCCAAGTCCTGTTCTGTCCTATAAAAGGAGGAAGGCATCGTCTGTGCCACTCACATACGTTTCTATCTGGGCAGCCGTGCTGAAACGCAGCTGAGCCTCCGGACACAGCTTAGCCCCTCTCTCCTATATAAACCCCAGCTGTAAAATGACACAACTCCTAAAGTAGCTCCTCAGCAGCCATCAAACCCCAAGTGCCTGTTAAAGCTTACTGACTCCCCCTCACCTCCACCATCCCACCCTTGTCTTATAAAACTGGGAGCCATAAAACTACCACAGGACTCATTCCTAATCCCCATATATCCTCTGTATAATGACATATGTTTAATTCTTATACAAAGATGTCATGATGATATTTTGGATGGGATCTCTTTAAGATTGCATTTGGCAATTTGAGTGCTCTGGATCTGATTACATAACCCAAATGCGGGAAACCTCCAAAATGGGTTGACTCAGCCTCTGCATACTTCTTAATTTAACATATTTCTAGTGCAAACTAGAGAAACAGAGATGATTTACAATACAATGCTATCACATTGTCCAAATCAAATACGTAGATGAAACACATTATAATCGGGTAGCTAAATCGTAATAATCAGCTGAGTACACACCATGTCCATTTAATGTGCTTGATTAGGATGAAGTGAACACAGAGTGACAGCACAATTTTACAAGCAGGGCTGGGACATCTTCATCTAGAGGTTTCAGCCTCTGGGCCAACTGGAGGAAAACATCACTAGCATGAGTGAGTGTGCTGGGGAGTTGGACCTCAGACCAAACAGCCCCTCCTGGATCATCACACCACCCCTCCTACTCAGTGTTCTCACTCCACCCTTTTCCTCTGCCACTCACTCCAGCTCCCCTCTACGGGCTGGACCAAGGCAGCTAAGGCAAAAATCTTGGCAGCACTTCCACTGTGTTGACATCATTCCATCATATTCTACTGGCCAAAATTTAGAAAACTAACGACAAGATCAAACTTCCCAAAGGGACCATGAAGTAAACTGTGACATAAAGGCTTCACTTTTTATTATTACTAAACACATCACCAATGGACAATTAAGGAAAGTCAGTTGCAAAAGCTAATGAAGACAGCTGTGTATGAAAAAAATATGCTACTGCAATCAAGTAATCCCGAATTTGATTCATTTCTATTTATATGGTAAAGTAGCTTACAGGTCTTACGCAGTGTAACTTATGCATTTATATTTAAATGGATTTGCAATCTGTATAGCAAAGAAAAACTGAAGAATTATGGATCATATAGACCAACATGGAAACAATTACTTTCTGGCAAGCACAGCTTCGTTGGCAGATCTCCTCCTGTGAAGTTGAGGACTCGTGTGTGTGTGTGTGTGTGTGTGTGTGTGAGCACATGTGTGTGTGGTTATACTTGAGCACAAAGAGAATAATTGCCACTGAAACGTCACTAGGTTTCATTTGACAAGTGTGCTGTGCTTCAGCCAAGCAACATCTGGACACAAACAGAGATTTGACTGCCAACCACATGCATTAAAGCTGTAGCCTCCCTGCATGAAGATGTCTGCAAGGCTGAAAATTAGCTGAGAAAGTAGTGTGAAACTTACAAGAGTATCTCTGCATACAAGATAGTCTCTGCCCTATGTCTCCTGTTTCGGCGACATACATCTCAATTATTCAAAATAAGAAAATGGCCACACACATAATTGTGCCTGCTGTATGTGGGTGGGAAAGGGGTAGTTAATGGCAAAGGCTGCACAAATACAAATAAAAACTACCCTAAAAATGAAGCCAAAGATTATAGCCACCCTAGGGAAGCACAAAATCCTCATAAAATAAAGTTCACTAAAGACAAAATAAGTATCCTTTTCAGTGTTTTTACAGGATGCATTAACTTCACAAGTGGCTGTAGTGACCGTGTACACCGTCAAATCCTTATCCACTGGGCTCTTTCTGTGACTGTTGATATGCTCTATTCATCCAAACATGCATGTTAATGTTGATACACAGAATCAGTGATGATAATAATTAAAAAGGAACTGATCATAAGAAACTTAAAAAATAAAATAAAATAAAAGACATCACTGCACAAATGCAGAGCATTTGAAATATTATATAAATACTCTTGGGATCACACACATAAATACATTACCAATTAAATTGTTTGAGGCATGTTAATGTTTAAAGGTCAAATTTGACAAGGATACATAAGAAGATGTTCTAAGCATGTACTTCTCTAAAACCGAGGCTAATGACGTTAAACCAAAGGAATGACTGGCGTCCTCAGAGAGTAGAGGATTAAAATATTATGGTGCCATTTTAAATTGGATTATATTTTACCTATCCATTTTTTTTTTTTAGTATTTTGTATTTATTATCCATAATCACAAGAGTGGAATACAGAGAGGTGTCCTCAAGTGAACTCTGACCTGGTTAGCTGTGCAATTCAAATGTAGAGAGGAGGGTCTCTATTCTGCATTCTCAATGTGAGCAGCTGATAAATTGAAGTTCCTGCTGAAGCAGGGGATGGGAGGCCGGGGGTGAGGGAGTAGAAGAAATTAGCTACTGGGGCCTGCTCTCTGTTGGCCCTAAGTGTTTCTGATTGGTTGTGGGGGAACGTAACTGGGCCAGATTAAGTCAGCTACAGTGATGTGCATTTCCTCTCCACAACTTTTTCAAATGAAATGCTGTTGATAACAAATACTAGAATTACACCTTACTTGTCCAAGTATGACCCTGTCATCATTACTTTTCCCTGTCCTGAAGTTATGACATCATGTACTGGAAGTTGTTGAGACGATGTCATCCGCTCTTCAGATCCTCCAGAGAGGTATATATAGGTAATAAACACCCGATCTGGTTGGTGGCACGCCTTATCTGTAAGCATGAGAGGATTTGCAAGCTTCTGGATGTATTTGCCTCATATTAAAAATGCATAAATATGTTTATAGGTCTTCCAAGCTGTACTTTGAACTGTGTACACTGTGCAAGTGCAATGGTAACTTCACATCACCACGCCGGCCCATCTCAACCAGATGGCCTGTGTGCTCACATCTGTTGTTGGTTTCACATTATTGTACTACTTCATATGCAATCCCTTACAGTTTGCGAGGGATAAGCGGTAATTGGTGAGACAACTGTAAAATGGTGATCAGTTGCCGAGTGTTATAAAAACCATATGACAGCATGAGAGACAGCGAGGGCTGTCCAGCCACATTGTCTGACAGAGCGACTGGCCGCTGAGGCTCCGTAGGCCGGGCTATTCCCTCGAGAGGAACAAAAGCTGAGGCTGACAGCTTGAGGGTGGTGGGGGTGGAGGGAGAACAGGAAAGAGGTGGCTCAGAGCAATGGAAGGCGGCCATTTTTTCTGACTTTGATTTGTGAAGGACACACTTGTGTAGTGATGTAGGGTAAATGAAAACACAGGAATGGAATGGGACCAGCGCACTGAGTCCAGCGCAACAGGGAGGTGAAATGAAGAGTCATGCAGTGATGAGGAGGATGATGATGGTGATGATGATTAGGCTTCCTTTGGCTAATGTCACTGCTTCAGGCTCCCTAGTTAATCAAAGTCTGGATTTTATGGTCCTGATCAGCTAAGTAAACTTCAGCTGGCTGCTGTCTACTTTCCCCTTCCCCTTGTCCACCTGATCGCTGTTCTGTGCCCTGGTTTGTTTCCTTGACTCCTTGGCTTGTGAAATTGGCGCAGAACAGGAATTGAGATGTCAGATTCAGTGTCCACGGTTCTCTTAATTGCAAACTCTTGCTGCTGCAGTGTCTTCTGTGACAGTCTGGGTCAAATATAGATTTTTCTTAGTATATGCCATACCTAGTACTTATTAGACACTGTATTTAAAAATAAAACTAGATATGAATTGACAAAACACTGCTATGCCATTGTAAGTTTTTAGAATATTATATGACCTCTTCTTTGGCATTAATTCTAGTTTATTTGATAGTGACAGAAGAGAGAGACAGCATGAAAGGCAGGGGAGAGCGAGGGGATAAAATGTAGAAAATGGTCTGAGCTCGGATTTGAACCAAGATATTTATTTATTCATTCATTCATTCATTTTATTTTATTTTCTCCCTAGTTTCATGTTTTATGCTACATATATGGCATGTTTTGTATACCTGATTTCATTTATTTCATGTCCCTAGTGTCACCGAGACATTTTATTTTAGTAGAAATATAAACAATACAATTTGCATATGTATGATGATAAAAATGAGGACATAAAAAATAAGAAAATAGCCCTGTGTGTGGAAATATACTGGAATTAAACATCAATTAAATAGCTTACAAAAAAATATTCAAAAAAGTCATGAATTACACCAAGTCTTGTGAGCGACATGTTACACTTTCCATTTAACATGTACAAGAATCCTGCCATATTTCTAAATAACAGAATGAATAAATAAACAAATGCACAAATGTGTACCTACACTTACGCAATTTACATTGCAGCGGCCACAGCCCATTCGATGACTGTTGATATAGTGGAGACAGAGAAACAGACTGGCTGTCATGTGGGATAGCTACGGATGGATGAGATCATCATTACGTGATTAGCACTGCTACTTCACTCTGTCCCAATGTGTGAACACAGACATCACCCAACAGACAGGCCCAACCTCAGTATTTAGAGAGAGGCCCTGAGATCCAACCAGGGCAGTAACCAGTCTGTCACTGGCAGCCTGCAATCACACAGCCTCTCACTGGGTGATTATCACAGTGGAGATGAGTGAAGGAACTCAGCCAGTTAATGTCACATTGGTTCTAGAGGAGCGTGAAGGAGGCCCAATTTCACAACACTCACCCATTAAAAAAAAAAAAAAAAAAAAAAAAAAACATACAGGTGGAACGCCTTGATGGAATCCAGGTTTGGCTCCCACTCTCCAAGATGCCAGGAAATCCAGTAAATGGATCATATTAACCCTCAGCTAATAAATATTTATAAGGATTCCTAATTAAGAAAGCAAAATGGTTGCCATAACAAATACACAACCTTATTTTCATTCACTGTGTTATACATTTGGGGTAATGTCATTCATGCTACTTTAATTTCAAAGACATTTGGAAGCATAACATTTCGAAAGTCATTACCACACTCACAACCTCACGTCAGTACAGTTGTCTTAACATTGGACTCATTAGTCAAGCTGTAAATGTCCACAAAACAAATTTCAGATGTTGGCTAGAACCAGTTGGATCAGTAGAACAGTTACAGTGGAGATTAAGGAAGCAAAGTTTGGTTTAGTGAACTCAGCACAGACCTAGTTAAAACACTGATTGGCCTAAAGATCATCATAGCATGTGTACTTCTTATTTCACTGTAGATGTTTTAGGTTGAATGAGCATTGGTCTTTTGTGGCTATCAATTCTATGCTCCAATGGAGCTTTCATGAAAAAAATGAGTTGAAACGGTGACGTGCTGCCCAAAACAGCCAAACAAACACAATATTTAAAAAACTCACACATATTTATTATTTCAAAAATAAAGCACAGGTATTACTTCTTTAAAATTGGGACTGTTGGATGGTAGATTTGGACTGAGCCAATATAGAATTACCTGTTTTCATTTGTGTCAATGAGAAATTTATGCAGGACCCCAGAGAGGTTGGGGAAGTGGAGTCAGTTTTCAAAAGCGATAAAAATCAGCTGGCGCCTGTTGAGGAGGTGCCTGTGTATGTCCTGCCACTGCCGAGGACAAAGACACTCGCTAGTCGCGCGTAAAACAGGGGTTTCTACTCCAATGTTCACCTCATTTTTTTTCAGGTTAGGTACGTAGAAATCAGGTTTTACCAACAGGCCTGGTGCAAGGCTTAGTTTTTAAACTGAGAACCTTCTAAAACGATCCACTATAATCAAAGAGCAGCTCAAGGACAAACAGTGACATTCATAAACATGGTTCTGAAATGATAACGGAACATTTCATCACCCTCGAAATCGTGGCGTTGTCTGCCCTCTTGCCCTATCCAGATCATATTCTCTTTCATTTTTCCATGTTGTTGTTTTTCCTTGCCATTAGCCTACACCTTCAACTGTACATTTTAGACCCCGATGGGACTGCACCCGCCGGGTGTTGCATTCTCCCCCTCCCTGAGCTTGTGATCTTTAGGCTGGTGAGAAACATGCAGAGGTGTTCCTTTTCCTTCCTGTTCCATGCACAACTTAAGTGGGGACCCAAGGGACTTGGATTGGGGTTACTGACAAAACTTTCCATTCCCCGCACCCCCACCACCTCAGGTTTGTCCATCAGGCCTCATCTGCTCTCTCACAGGGCATGCCATCTGCAAGGCCCTCTGTGTAGACCTGTGAACACCCATTATTAAAGAGATAGGCTCCAGTGAGCAACTTCAGCCAAACTGAGGTGCGCTGAAGCCACAGAGTTCCAGGTCACAGGAGAGCAGTGAGGTGTAGGTGCTGGGTAACTCTATATTTCTAATTACAGAGTGTATACAGCAGTGCGATAAGAGGGTCACAGTTTCCTGATAACCCGTTCAGTGAGTCATAGGTTGTTTGTCGCCTAGACAGAGGGTAAGCTGTGAGAAATGGACTAAACCTCATCTTTGCGTCAATGCGTCTCTGCTAGCTTCGTATTAAGTCAAAGGCCCCGCCAGCCCTCACCACATGTCTGAGTCACAAAGCAAAGTCTGCCTCATTCATAATACAGTGAGAGATCCACAAGGAAGTATAAGAATGTTCAGCAGAATGAAACCTATGCACATCCAGTAGGGAGGTGCTGCTAAGCAAAAGAAAAATCCATGTATCTATATCAATATCCATATACGAATACGCTTCCTCTCCCTATAGACACACAAGAAGAAGCCAGACATTTGCAAAGTAAAGTTCAATGGACTTATTTACTAATTTGTTTATTTATATGATAGTGGATGTGAACAATGCATTTTGCATCTCTTCATCAGGTTTGATGTGCGCAAAGGGGTCACTTTGATCACTTCTTTTGTACACATACAAACATGATAAAGTGATGTGCACCATGTTTAAATCCACTAGCATGTAAATAAACTTCAACTTTACAAATTAGTCCATCAAACTTTTTGAGGGGAGTGTGTAGCTTCTTAGTGCACGTCTATAAGGAGATGAAGACTACTGATGTGTGGAGTAGAAGAATATGGCTGGTTTTAAGAGATCTATATTCTCAGAGCTCTTGGTCTGTGTTAGATGAAAACCATCTCTTGATAATATTGACATCACTTGTATGGAGTAATAGTCGTAACCACAGTATCATGTGTCCCTGAAAACTTTTATAAGATCAAGAAAAAAGTAAGTCAGGCTTATGCATATATGGCCAGACATTCATCTACTTATCATGGCTGTGGGCAGGTATGGCCAGGTGACAGGCTGGCGATATAACCTGTGCTGAACTTATCAGCCGAGTGCCGGGACGAAGCAGCACTGGGTTCCTTGCAAATCGAATAAAGCAATTATAATTTTCTTACTTGCACAAAGTGTGCTAAGCAAGCCACTCAAATATTGGATCTCAGGAAATCGAGGAGGACAATTTCCTTCGAGCGTAACATTAGAATGCAGAAGCCTGGCTCCCGGAGGTTCGGGGCCACCACCGCTGGGCTGCTCCAATTAGATGGAGCTTCCCTGCTGTGGCTGATCCAGCCCGAACACAGGAGCACCCTGAAGGAGCAGGAGGAGGAAGGAGGGAGGGGAGACACGCACAACCCTGAGCACTGTATTATGCTTGGCACATATTTCACTTAACCTCTCTTTCTGTCTTCACTCCTGGCCCCTGGTCACGCTGCAAAGTGATCGTTAAGGAGCAAAAGGTAAAAAAAAGAAAAACAAATGAAGGAAAGACATTGAAAAAAATAGAAGGACAGGGACAGACGAGAAAGCAACCCCTGTTGTGGCCCACTTACATTCTCTCATTTAAAAAGTGACATGTATGTATGTAAACTCTCCATTTCCACAAAATTGTTGTTGTTTCAGCATTCCTTACTGTTTTCAATATATATATATATATATATATATATATATATATATATATATATATATATATATTATTATTATTTTTACAAACTGCTACACCAGTATAATAGAGTGTAGTTTGATAGTATTATTTTATGCACCTTTGCTATTCACGTAAACTTTTTTTGTTGTTGTTTTTCAAGTTTAAGAATATCAGTGGGCCTTACTGTAAGAGTCATTTTCTTTTGGCAAAAAAATAATATGAGACAGTTGACCTATTCAAATTGGAAATTACTTGATAATCATCAACTGAACTACACCTACACTTAATTACCCTTACAGTATTTATATTATTTGATCAAGAGGTAGATGTATTTAATGAGCAAACGAAAACAAGCAAACCGAGACATGACAAATATAAACACTTGCGCATCAGAAGGTGGGGACTAAGATAATCACAATGGGGTCAGACAAGGACAGATTATGCATCAAACAAATAAGACTGGTGCCCAGGGGCCTCTGACTGCTGGATGCCACAGGGGGCCTCAGGCAGCAAGGCCCAGAGGCAGTTTACTGCAGTTGCCATATTTACATAGACAGATAGCACTTGAATATGTGCCAGTGAATGTAGGCACAATGTGAAAAAAGCAAATGAAGATCTGTCCCCGGATCACTTCAGCACATACAGTTCCCCATTAACACCAGGTACCCTCAGCCTCTGCAAACATAAAATGTATTTTCCTTGAATATAAGCCAGGTAATATTGAGTAATACTGCAACTTTGATGCAGAACTAACTCATCGACTACTTGTCATGCCAAATTGGTATTGCTATTTTCACAGAATATTTTTTTTTTTTTTTTTTAGTGGGTATATCGTAAATCTTGTATGATATGTTACGGGTGTTTGCTGTTGAGTTCTACAATGCCCTTATGACTTTTAATAAATTTTATAGTGGCATGTGTGTGCGTTCCCAAGGGCCTCCCCATGATCTGTCTTTGGGGTCAGAGATTGAAATTGAGTCAAAATAACTGAGTCATCTTTCTTCTGTGACTTTGTTTTGGTCGTGAATTCCGTTAAATAGTACTTGCGCTCTTTCTTCATTTCTCGGGCACAAATAGTGATGTGATGACAAGACTTATATTTTTTGCCTAGCAACAAGCAGTCCCGAAATAGGCCAACTTTGAATCCAAAGTTAAATCCAAATCCATACATTATCTACAGTCACTGAATGTGGCTTGTTGACCTTCTTCTTTTCTTATGTCGTGAAATGGAATTTATCAACGATAGACTTGGCACTCCCCATTGTAATAAGACACTGTTTTAAAGCCCTTGAAGTATGCCATTGTTCATTTCACCCCTGCCCTTTCTAAACGTAATAATCCCATTGCCACGGTCTAATGCTGAAATCCCTGGTGGAAACACCTAAGACGGCTGGATCTGCTTCACCACACAAGATATTCTTACTTCCCTTGCAACAAGTGATATTAAATATATAACTATGGCTACTGCTAAACAGCAAAGAGGAAGCAGATCTGCAGAGGATCTGTTTGTAGCTCTTCAGCAGACGTTTGGGTAGTAGCTCTGATGCAGGTGCTATCCTCTGGAAGGTGATTAGATATCATCACTCTTTCATTAACTCAGTATTTCTAGTATCACAGTCACTGTGTGGAAAGAATGGTCCCTTTCATTGGTCACCCAAACAAATGAGCCCTGTTGAAAGAGCCGGGTTAAGGTGGGAGGATAATGAAACAGGAGAGAGGAGAAAAGAGGAGAAATCTGACATAAACATGACACCGGAGATTTGTGAAATCATGCAGGTTTGGGTGTTTTCTAACTCTAAGTATCCAAATAAAGTATCAAAATTGTTACCACTACAATATCATGCAAGGGCTAATCAAATGAATGGAGCTCTACTTTTTTTTTTTCTTCTTTTTTTTTTTAAGGAGATAAGCATGACTGAGAATGTAAACAAGGCCAGTTGACGGAAGTGGGGAAACACATTTAGTTTATTTTTAGGCTCTGATACTGCAGAAAACAACAGCAGTCTCATTTTCACCTGATAGCTGATAGTAGAAACATGTAGGAGGGGATGAGGCTTGAATATTCCATTACGTCGAGCAGAGCAGAGCGCATACAGGTTCTTTGTGAAAGGTGTCTCTGTGTGTGCGGGGAGAGGCCGAGGACTGACATCACACAGGGTGTCTGATGGGCTTTTTGATATGCTGTGGTGCCAGGGAGCTGCTTGCAGTGTCAGCCAGCCTGAGTCAGCGCTCCTCTCCAGACGCGACTGCGCAACAATCCATGGCTGAGAGGAGTTTCACTGTTTCAACCACACATCCATTCACAACACCCTAAACCTGGTCATTTGGTAATCTATTGCACATAAACAAACAAACAAACAAACAAACAAACAAAATGTGTCTCACATTCAAAATACTTTCAAAAAATGTTAGATTATTCAGATATAATGCATAGGGGAAAAAAAGGTCTTGATTGAGATACTATAGCAACACAAGCCACATTTGATACTAAGTCATGTAAGATAATGGTTGATATGGTTACATGTTTACAGTAAGTGAACTTACACATTCTTGGAAATCTTGAGTGATTAATTGTCCACCAAGGAATTTATATCACTGGCTTATATTTTAAAAGTAACCCACGAACCTAACAGTGATACCTGTGACAGTACATTAAGATTAATGGATTGTCACTGCAACAGCACAATGACATTTCATTTAACAACAGTCCACTAAATAACATGGAGACTTATGCTACAATGATAAAGCATTAATGCACTTGAGAAACAAAGGCAATAAAATCTAATTATAATATATATATATATATATTGCAATAAAGCGTGTAGACAGGGTAAAATGTGAACAGGATGAAAGTGTAGCCATGGATCTATCACAGTTGTGTTTTGGACCCAACGTGTTTTCTGTGTCTGTGTTTTAGTAGTTTGCTTTTTTGCTCTGCTCTGTGTATCGCTCTTGTTACCTGTTGCCCTGCACTGCTTGTTTGCTCCTCCACACCTGCTCCTTGTTTTATCTTAAGCCCTGCCCCTGATCCTGGTGTTCTCTCAGCCTACCAGCTTCTCCAGTCTTGTCACCTGTGTCTTCTTTGCTAATTAGTTCAGTTTGTGTCCTGTTTTCAGTCCTTTGTCTGGTCATTGTCATGCTCATGTGCCTGCCTGATGCCTGCATTCCTATTCCCTGTCTTCCTGAGTTACATGTCCCACTGTAAATAAAGACTTCACTCCAGCCAAACCAGCCTTGGTCTCTTGCACTTGGGTCCACCAGCACTGTTTCTTTGCTTCACATGTGACAGGATCAGTCAGTGATAAATGCTATGAGAAATATGTTTCTCACATAAACATAAAGATGCAGATGCCATTTCAGCTATCACCTGTTCTCTGTTCATAAGATCCTTGGTGAGGATGCAGGCTCATTGCAAGCCTCCACAAACACTCAGTCATATAATGATGTCATGAAATTTTCCAGCATTCTGAGAATGAGCTATTGTCATTTAGACATAATTACTGGTTGAAAATGCAGGAGAATGACCTGAAGAGATTACACTCTACTTTTGGTTAATAGCATTTCATTGCCATTTAAAGTGACTTGGAGGTCACCTCCCCTGAAGGCATGGAAGGTGCCTTGTAGTCACTCAGCAGAGTTCAATATTGTGAGGTTAAACGTGCTACTCATGCATGCTGTCAGAAAGGCTGGGAGGTGAACATTTGGATTACATGCAAGCTGACTCCACAATGCATTAAGGTTTTAAATAGAACAAAGACTCCAATGCAGGATGTCTAAAAATTCTAGTTAATTCGTGACACATGGTGGATGTAAGTTTTACACTTGTTTTATTGTCGTTTCTGCTTTATGGTGACATAAAACTATGGCTCAATGGTGGCACCGATCCAATGCCACTGAAGTTTATCTGGAACGATTGGTACCACTGCATTCCCAGATCAGTGTTCATTTCCTTTCCAGCAGATACAATATCACTGAGTACCCAAGGTGTTTCAGCTTCCTAGAAGCCAGGAGAAGATAAGGCTGAGATTACAGTGGCATTATCTCCAGAGGAGGCCAGGGTAAGGAGAAGATATACAAGAAAGTGTGTGGCAGCAAAACTGTGAGGGGTGAAGGCCAAAATGCGTCTGTTTTTCAGCTGAACTGCATTTCCTCAGTGGGACAGCAGAACTACCTGGTGTGTGATCTGACCTGACCTGATGACAGCAGAGATAACTGCTAAATCAGTAAACAAATGTCATGGTCGTCATTTTAAGGATGACTTGTGCATGCAGTGCAGTTTTAAATGTATTATTTATTGCTCTGGAAGTTAGTGACAAGTTAATAAATTGTTTCATAGAATATATTTTTCAGAAGTAATGAAATTACACTTCAATTTTCTATGGTGCTTTTTCTGCACATCCATCTTTTGGGTATAAACCAAACCAGTTGTGTTGCAATGTATTGTATTTCCAAGCCCCAGCATGTTCTTTCCCCCAGACGTACTGGAAAAGCCACTGGGACCTGTTGTGGTTATGCGTGGGATATCAGGGAGGTGTGAGAGAGTCAGAGCAGAGAATATAAGCCCATCCTTCTGAGGATGTCAGGGCCTTGATAAGTCCTGTTTAAACTTTACCCTTTGCAAAATGCCATGTGTCAACAGTTGCCCGTGGCCAAAGTGCTCTGATCTGGTTAGGCAAACACCTAGGGCAGCCCATCCATCCTGATGAGACCTTGGCTGACAGAGGGCTAGGGTACAGTCCAGAAACATTAATGCATTCCACTTTGGGATGAATTTAGTAAAATCTGATAAACAACAAACAGCCACACCTCTGAAAAACTAACACGTGAGGCAGCCGGAAGGAAGGTTCAGATAGTTTGCCGACAGGATTTTCTCAGTTCTCCCTCTTGCAGCCTCCTGCCATGTCTAGAGCAGCTGGCACTAGTTGCGGAAAGTCTCAGACAGGTGTTATGTCGGTTGTGACTGGCTGAAGCCCACTTCTGCCTCCCCTACCTCTGCCACATCATGTATCACTCCATAAATTCTTTTAATTCTTCATGGATCTCAGAGCAGGCAATTCAAACATTTTGGTGGTCTCCAAGCCCTCGCTGCCATTGCAAAGTATTTTATGTGTCTCAGCCTTTTCGGTCTCTAATGAAAGACTGCTCAGTCATGATTCCTATATGTGGATATGAAGGATTAAATTAACTATTTGCTGGACTAACTGCAATTCTACAAATGCTATGCACAGGGTACGTAACCATACTCTCCCAGCAATGTACATAGGTTTCAGTTCAGTGTCAGATATGATATGTGATATGTGAATTTTGTGATGTTTGTGATATTAATCCAAATATTGATTAAATGTCTTTTTAGCAGAAAATTGATAATTCAAATGTAACAACTCAAAAAAAGATACATACACTCACTGTACTACTAACGCTACAAACACACACACACACACACACAAATACATATACATATTGAAATAAAAAGAAAACTTAAAGTGTGAGGTGGTCTGCTCAAACATTTGCAGTGGAATCTGAGAGAGCAAGGAGAGGTGGAAGACATGATTTAGCAGTTTACCCCCAATGTTTGCCTCAAAATTTTAACGCTACAGCTCGAAGTCAAGCTGAGAAGTTTCCCAAGACCTGCTCGGCCTGCAGGCAGGTGTTCCCCATATACTGTGAGGCCGACCCTGAGGATCCATGTCCCCCTGACCCACTGTAGATTAGTGTGCAGGGCACCTTAAAACCCACTGCAGTCAGCTCTGCAGGGGCGAGAACACAGCCAGCCACACCTCTGATGGCTCTGTGTTAGCCATCCCGGGGTTTCTTCCTCCTGCATGCTGAGACCACTCTCCGAACAAACTCAAAAAACAGTAATGGGAGCACCTCTCATCATACATCCCACAATAGTCAGTGTTTCTTTAATTTGCAGTCACTAATGTGCATGCAGTAATTTTCCATATATTTTTGTAAGTATAAGAATTCATGCATTATTGGGCTGTGGCTGTAATATTCGGTGTGACAAGAGCTCGTGGAGGGATCTCAGACTTTATTGAGGGAAATGGCTCAAGGTTTCCAGTCCAAGAAGGGAGAATCATGTTACTTTGATGTGTTATAGAATCAACATAATTATACCTTTCAGATGGTGATGAAATAAGAACAACTTAAACCCCCCAGCTTATCCAATCCCCTCTGTCTCCCCAACTTGTACTTTGCAGGTATAACATTTCTCTGTCATGCAGTGTTACACAGCAGACTTAACAGAGCAGTCCCATTGCCTACAGTCAACCAATAAGACTAGGAGCAGTAATTACAGGTACATTTGACAGGCCTATTAGGCCTATTGGGGTTGATTTTAATGAGAATGCCAGGGTCACGACACCAGAGGGGGGACCGAGAGACTTATTTCAATAAGAAACCCCAATGCACTTTTTTTACACTGAAAGGGGGAAAAAAAGATTAATCTAACTCTTTATTATTCCCTATTTGTGCAGTGAAAAAAACAAAATAAGACATCACCAACATGCAGAATAATCTAGTAAGATACATTTCTGTAATAACCCCACAATAAAATGTGAATTCAGTCTATGTGGACATAGATATCTTCAAATAAATAAACAAACAAATAAAAAAAATTTAACTTTAGCATTTTGGGATTTTATGATTACACTATACTGAATATACAAAATATTAGATAGGCTATATCTTGCTGATATTGAGTTGAAGACTCTGCATCCACATCTCAGAGTTTAAAAATTCTTTAGTCTAGTTCTCTATTTTTATGTCCTACTTATTATAAATTTAATAAGGGAAACCAGTAAAAGATAATGGCTTTTATCTGGATTCACTTCATGGACTTGAAGTAATGGATGAACATTTTTTTTTCAGACATAGTTTAAAGTTTATCGTCTTCTAACAGCTTTAATGTTGACGTCAGTGTTAATTAAATTATAGGGCTGCAATAAAAAAAGAGTAAACTTCTAATCGTTTCAAGGCTATAGGTCTAACTCCTCACTCCTTCACATTCGGATTTGGTTTCTAAAATTAAATACATGGATTAGAGACCGAACTCGCTCAACAAAGTGTTCTTTGTCGCTTCGAAAACAAAAGTTGGAGCCAGTCCAACAAACTAGATGTGACTGCTGGGACACATTTAAACAAATGAGTCCCATTTTGGTTGCTCAGTAGCCTATAAGCATGGATACAGACTAGGTCGACTGCAATTGAAAATAGCATATTTCAATACGAACATATAAAATTATTATTATTGTTATTATTGTTATTATTATTATTATTATTATTATTATTGTTGTTGTTGTTGTTGTGGTTGTTGTGGTTGTTGTTGTTGATGTTGTGGTTGTTGTGGTTGATGTTGTTGTTGTTGTTGTTGTTGTCATGCTGTTATGATTGTCATCATCACTATGAAAGAAGCACATACAAAAGGTAAATGCGAGGTGTGCGGAGGGGGCTATTGGATACATCCATATGAGGTGTAGGGACTTACATTTTCGCCTTATTGCTATTGCATGAAATAGGTAAGCAAGACTGCATGATTTAAAAGATAGCCCTATAACCCTACAACCCTTTAAGATTACTAAAGAAAAAAAATCCACTTTTTCCAAATTAATTAACAAAAACAATTAAGTATGGGGTCTTCTTCTTTATGAGAAAGACTTGAAATGAGAAGCAGTTCCTTCATAATCTTGCCCTGCGCCTGGTTTGGACCAATAACACGCAGTTTTCTGCTGCAAAGAGATGGGCCTAATGTGTATATTCCTTATGAATTCAATTATTAAACTTACATTGTGTTATTTTGTGATATGTTTTACAATGTCCCCTCATTCTGCTTTAATTACTGCAGTATCTGCACAGTGGCCCCTCTCAAGTTTCTGGACTGCTGTCTCCCCCTGTTGGCCCGTGTGCATCGTGTTCAGCGCTGAGAGCCGAGAGACTCCAGGCTGCAGCCCATAATAATCCCTCAACAGGCGGCAGACACACGGGACAGTCCTGCTCAAAACTTCTGCAACAGCCTATGCTCATACTTCTTGACATACAAAAGCACATTTTTAAATCAAAACTAAGTTATGATTTAACAGATACAAAGATTAAGATGAAGATTAACTCGATAAAAAGTCTTCATGACAAACGCTTCCATTTCAAAACCATCAGTGAAACCGTGCATGTCACAAATTAGATTACCACGACTATAGCCCATGTATGAGATACAAAAAAAAAAAAAAAAAAAGGGGTAACAGAAAATCGGACAAACTAATTCACAAAAATAAGTGGAGTGGAGGGAGCCTGCAAACAAATAAGCCATCAGTAAGTATCTGAACACAGAATACATAAAGTGGTTTATTAATATGCCAGTCTCCTTGTAACCATTTTATAGCAAGGTGGGTCTATGATTAAAAAAAAAAAAAAAAAAAAAAAAGTAAATAAACATCTATTTGAGTAACTGTTGTCAAGCCATTCAAATACTTTATTAATTGTTCAAAACGCCCTGATGAAAACATGATCTAATGTTTGCAGGGATTTGGTGTTTGTCGTAATAATAAACCAGAGCCATGACGAAGCTGTTTATTATTGTTATTATTATTTCCTGTGATATTGCTATAATACGATACTACAATAGTCTATCATAATATTAAATATGGCTTTGCTGTTTGTTGGGCCTATAGACCTAGTGTCATTTTAACATTACTTCTTACAGACGTAATTGTTTTATGCAGAACCTTATATTTTGAAGTTTGAGCTTTGGGGTAAATTTGAATAGCAGCAGAGATTAGTCTGAGAAAAAAAGGCAGTTTTCCCCCCCACTTCAACTAAGTTTTCACTGTTTGTTGACTGCAAGGAGTTATTTGCCTGGATGTGGAGCAGAGTCGTATTTCGTCTCCGCCTACTTACATTTTCGCCCAATCGTTTCCTTGCCAGAAACATAAATCCAGGCTTCGCCTATTCCGTCTCCACATTTCTGAGCAACCTTTCAGAGTAGGTACCCGCAGTCACAGTTCTCCTTTATGTCACATTTGCAAAGTAAAGCATTCCATCGCGTCCACTTGAAGTTTACTTTCTTGTCCAAAACTGAGCAAAGGAGCATCAAAACTTTTTTGGCATCTTTTACTTTGCAGGAGTGAAGTTTGCCAGTCAAGCTGTGCGCCCTTCCAGGCTGTCATTGCAGTCTTTGGGCACAGCGCGTGGATTTAGAGGGAAGGATTTTCTCCTAAAAAACTATTTTACTGCGAGAAGCTCTTCTTTAACTTTTTCGCATGAATCTCCTCGACCCATACCTGAAGATGACAGAAGAACAGGAGAAGTGTCACTCCGACGCTCCAAGCCCCAGCATGTCTGAGGACTCTGCAGGGTCGCCGTGCCCGTCTGGCTCCGGTTCCGATACCGAAAACACCCGGCCGTCCGACAACCACCTCCTCAGAGGCCCAGATTACAAGAAAGAGACTGAGGAAGAGAAGTTCCCTGTGTGTATCAGAGACGCAGTGTCCCAGGTGCTCAAGGGCTACGACTGGACCCTGGTGCCCATGCCGGTGCGCGTCAACGGCTCCAGTAAAAGTAAACCTCACGTCAAAAGACCGATGAACGCCTTCATGGTTTGGGCTCAAGCTGCACGGAGGAAACTGGCCGACCAGTACCCGCATCTGCACAACGCAGAGCTCAGCAAAACCCTGGGCAAACTTTGGAGGTAGGCTGTGTTCACTTTCCACTTTCCATCACTTTTGCACTGCGAATTTAGCCGCTGCGCAATGTAACACACTACCTGCCTGCTGATCAGCGTAGACCTAAACGGTGCGGATAATATTTCAGTGCAGTGTTAAACTAAATTTATTAATCGTGCAAATACCGATTTTTAAAATTATTATTATTATTATTATTATTATTATTATTATTATTATTATTATTATTGTTGTTGTTTCGACTTTATTTTCTTTTCTAGTGGCCGAAATGCGTGCACAGTAGAGGGCACATAGCACACATTTTAGTTTCGGATGGTCAAACTTTATTTATTATTATTTTTTAATTCATTGTAAATATTTTTATTAGAAATATTAGAATGATTTAATTAATGGCACGTACGTCTAGTACACTAATGAGGCTATTGTCTGTTTTCGTATGTATTCTAATGTGAATGCACAACTTTTTGTGCTGCTTTCAGACTTCTCAACGAAGGAGAGAAACGTCCGTTCGTGGAGGAGGCTGAGCGCCTGAGAGTGCAGCATAAGAAGGACCACCCCGACTACAAGTATCAGCCCAGGCGAAGAAAATCAGTGAAGAACGGCCAAAGCGAGCCCGAAGACGGCGAGCAAACCCACATATCTCCAAATGCCATCTTCAAGGCGCTTCAGCAGGCCGACTCCCCTGCGTCCAGCATGGGCGAGGTGCACTCTCCCGGAGAGCATTCAGGTACAAACCTTTGAACTGTCTTGCATTTATTGATTCCAGCTGTGACTCATTTTTGACGGATTATTTAGAAATCTAATCTTTAGACACCTTTGGGGCTGTACTAGACAGGCACCTGTTAATGATTAGTGGATTTTGCAAGTATGCAAATACACCTGTCTCTGACATGGCACTGAACTTTTCCTAGCCTTAAAAGCCTTTGCATTTAGTTAACAGATAAAAATGTAGCACCATTTCCATATGCAGTGCAACCCAACAGTTTAATATTTTTTTAATGTCTTCCTCACCTACCTTTTTGTGTTAATATCATGTTGACTGTGAGGCTAACTCTTTGTTTTCATTCACCAGGTCAGTCCCAAGGCCCACCAACACCGCCAACCACCCCCAAAACAGACCTACCCAGCAGCAAAGCTGACCTTAAGCGTGAGGGGCGCCCCATGCAGGAGGGCACCGGTCGCCAGCTCAACATAGATTTTGGGGCTGTGGACATCGGTGAGTTGAGCAGTGATGTCATCTCTAACATGGGGAGTTTTGACGTCGACGAGTTTGATCAGTACCTGCCACCCCATAGCCATGCTGGGATGACTGGTGCAGCCCAGGCTGGTTACACCGGCAGCTATGGTATCAGTAGCTCCTCAGTCGGCCAGGCAGCCAACGTCGGCGCCCATGCCTGGATGTCCAAGCAGCAGCAACAGCAGCAGCAGCAGCAGCAGCAACAGCAGCAGCAGCAGCAGCAGCACTCTCTGACCACTCTGGGCGGAGGAGGAGAGCAAGGCCAGGGTCAGCAGAGACCGACCCAGATCAAGACAGAGCAGCTGAGCCCCAGCCACTACAGTGAGCAGGGCTCTCCACAGCATGTCACCTACGGCTCCTTCAACCTGCAGCACTACAGCACCTCCTCCTACCCTTCCATCACACGGGCACAGTATGACTATTCAGACCACCAGGGTGGTGCCAACTCCTACTATAGCCATGCGGCTGGCCAGGGCTCCAGCCTGTACTCCACTTTCAGCTACATGAGCCCCAGCCAGAGGCCTATGTACACCCCCATTGCCGACACCGCCGGGGTTCCCTCTGTGCCCCAGACCCACAGTCCGCAGCACTGGGAGCAGCAGCCTGTCTACACACAGCTCTCCAGGCCCTGAGAAGGCCAGCCTCCATATTGACTGTATAACATCCATCCCATGCATAGACTTCTTTCCGCCCGGCGGCCTATGTGCCACCATGCCACACACCCTTCATTGCCAACAGAAAAACATGACAAGGACTTTTTTATAGTGCTGAAAATATATCTTTGGATTGGCTCACGACAGTGCCTTTTGTATTGTTTGGAATTGTGATTATATTTTTTTAGATATAATGTAAAAAAAAAATGAAATCCTCTGTGAGGACATACAGGTTATAAATATTTTAGTATGTACTGTGTATGTGTTCTTCTCTTGTCATCATCATTATCATCATCATAATCCCCTTCATCCTCATCATGCTCATTGTCATCATCATGTGAGGGTTTAACACAGGTGTAGGGAGCTGGAATGCTAGGTGAAAACCCTCAGTGGCCTTACTTCTCACTAATGTGTCTTTGTACAGGAAGTAAGAAAAGTCCCTTTACTTACACTGCCGTCTTATGATAGCCTACATTCTGCTTTGAATCTTTGTACTGTACATATTTTATTGTAATTCCCATGAGATGCAAGAATTGAGCAATGCAGGTCTGAGATAGTTTGAATTTTCGGCCATTATGACAGTGTCATCAGTGAATTAGGCGAATATTACACTTCTTGTTCTTTGCTTTAGCTCAGATTATTGTGTTGGAAATGCTATAGCAGGTGCCATGTAATTCTACTAGGGGCCTTACTGTGTTGCTAGATATAACTGAGCAATGCTTGTTTTTATCTGGGTACTGCCTTGATACCATTGGTGCCTCTGGAGCCGCAGCAGAGAGGCTCCATCCACTGGCATTGCAGTGTGGAAGCCACAGCAGAGATGTGCTTCCTGCTTGAGGAGATACAGGAAGTCTCTCTGACCTGAGTCTCCTCTGCAGCCAGCAGGTCTCCGCTGAGTCTGGCATGCTTCTATCATTCCCACAGCCCCATCCATTTCCCTAATCTTTTCTTAATTTATTCTTTAGCATTAATTTTATTTGAAAATAATAACTATTTGCAATTATCTTTTTTTTTTTTTTAATTCAGCAGCAGCTAACTGAAATGAAATGTTTTCAGCAGAATAGTGCTGCATATGTGGTACAAATTTGTTTATTTATCGTTTGTAAATTTTTCCGTTTCAAAGTTTCTTTTTTCATGATCTAGTTATGTATAGATTACTTATAATTACGTTAAATGCGATCTTAAAGTCTTTCTTTAAAGAAGAAAAAAACTGGAAGTTGTCTCTTTTTTCCATTCTAACAAATGAATTAATGACTATGGAAGCTGTGGCTGTGTTGTAAAGAATTTTCTAGAATCACCAGGATCCTTTTTGTTCCTCATTTTATATTCCGTATCATTAGTTCTCATGTTGTCATCTTCTTAATGCAGTTTCCCTAGGTAAACATGCCATTGTCCTAAAAGCTTATCTTTTGTATTATATTGTTTGCAATAAAAACAAAACATTGAAAATAGCACAATAATTTCTGTGGAATTTATTACAAGAATGTTACTCACAATATTATCGGTGTTTCTAAGGCAACATATGCTTTGCTGATGCTAAGATTAAATGGTCCAACCCAGTGGCTTTCATGAAACTAACAAACTCATAAAAAAAAAGGAAAACCAGATATGAACACACATATCTAAATGAATTTGGATTGGTCACAGTTAGTGTGCCAGTTAGCCATTGCAAAAAAGGTAATCTTTAGTCCAATGCAAACTGAAAACAGACCTTTAAAGATCTTGTTGTAGTGAGGCCGTGGTACCTGGAGCACTGGAAGCCTCGGGCTTCTCAGACCATGAGGTCAGAGGGCCATCGTTACCACAGCCTATTGAAAAGATGTATGTGCGTACTCCTCCCCCTGCCTGTACACACCACAGCTTAAAGAAACAAACTAAACATAGTATATTGTTTATTCTTTACCAGCCAAGTAATATAGGAATGGAGCAGACCTTAATAAATCAGTGACAATGTAAACACAATCAAGGTCTAGCTTGAGAACTAAAGCTTCATGTTGAAATTTGACGCTCAATCTCAGAATACAAGTCTTTCCTCACATCAAGTGGACTGAACCATTTTCTGCCATCCACCACTGCACGTCATCATGCTGTAATGACTGGGCAGAATTTTCTTGGGCCTGGCTCCCATAACTTCATATTACAACATGCTGTATACAGAACAGATAGCTCAACGCACCCAAATGACAGATATCTCTTTTGTATATAACAATCTTACATAAATAAAGATAGCATTATGACCAAATAGTGGTCAGTATTTGCTGTGCCTAACAAGCACAGGAAAACAACAAATTTTGAGTTTTCAAACAAAACCATGATATGATTTGCTGTAACGGTTTTCTGATGAGCAAAGAGCATCACCAACTATTTCTAGGTGCTGCTAGGTGTGCTGATGATATTGGTCAGATTTGTTCTGTGCTCAAATACTTCATTGTGGATTCTCACACTAACAGGGATCACATTTTATACTAATGAGTTTAGCCAATGGCTGCTTCTCATGGCCGAAATGGCCGTATTAAATTGATGTTTTTTTTTTTTTTTTTTTTTTTTTTTTTTTTTTTGGTTGTTTGTATTGTTTTGTTTTTTGTACAGGCAATCTTGCACCACTTTGTAAGAGTTGTTGGTCCTAATTATTCATGACTAAGTAGGCCTATAGTGTAAAGCAGAGTTAAAGCTGTATACGGGCCTGTTGCTCATACAGGCAGCAGAAATACAGAATACTGAAATGTCCCTTTTTGTGCAGTGCAGAGTGATTGTGGTCTGTTAAATACTTAAAGGAAAATGCACCATAAAACATGTTAACACTGTTGAACAACAATTGGCAATGTACGTTACATTCCTGGGTCTATTTTTTTTTTTTTTTATGTGGTGGTGTATTTTTCTTGTTCCAGTGGACAAATGTAGACAATATGCAGTTCAGTCACAATTGTGTTTTGAAGCACAGCTCTCACCTTAACTCAACTGCTGTTACTATAGCTTTCTCCATGTGCTGTACACAAATAAAACTGAATAAAGTTAGCTTTATATTGAATATTAAATATTTGTTTTCCAGCTCAAAAAGTTGTAAAAATGCATGCATTATACATTTGTGGTTATTGGGAGAGGAAGAAAGAATTGCGTACAACCTCAAGATTTCTCATTTTTCATGCCTGATGTAAAATAAAGCTCCATGCAACAGTTAATGCCATGTCACTTTGGCAGCATTAGCTAATAGAGAATGAACTGTAAGGGCAACTTAACTTTTCAACTTCATGTGTTTAACCATTTTACCAGGAGCGTTTTGATAGATTTAATGGCATGCAATTCTATAAATTGTAGCCTAAGCATATTTTGAGGATTATAAACCTGCTTAAAGTAATGCTGTGTAGTGCATACATTGTAGGTTACCATACTGATGTAATTTCAGGTAACTGCATCTCAGAAAACTTTGAGAAATCTTGCCAGGGTTTCAAATCTGTAATTCCAACTTGAAGGGTGGTGCCACTGCATTTTTCCTAGTAAGACGCCAGAAGCTCCAACCTCCGATTTGAAACGGAATGTACCAAAGTTCACGTATGTTCTCTGGTGGTTATTGAGAGTCATCCTGGGTAACGTAGGAAGCTACTTATTGCATTAGGAGAAAAAGGATGCAGATTGAGGCAATGTGTACAATAAAAAGGAAATTTGCAATCTCTCATTACAAAATAGTGCCTTGAATGCTCAGAACAGCACAGATTGATCATATAAAACAGTGAAAGTGTATCCACAGTTGGAATTTTGCTGCTGTAAGGTTGTAATGTGCCAGATTTATTTACTTATTTATTTTAGCGGCATCTTTGGTGATACTAGGGAATTGCTACGGTGTTTTTTTTCACTGCACTTCCCAGATATGTCTTGGCAATAGACTTGGCAGTGTCGTTTCCTTTGGATATTCTGTTGATGAAGTTTGAGTTTCTGCAGGTACTGGTCTTTTCTTTGTCTGTTCAGTCATGCTTATTGTCTCTGCTCATGCTTACTACCAGATTCCCCTTTATTTATTCCAACTTCAGTCCAAGCTGCTGTTCCTGCTCTCAGCAATGCTGCTTTTGTTATGTTGAACCACTACTGTGTTATATAAATTGGCTATAAGGAGCAGCAAAATGGAAATGTAATTATATGGGATGTCGCAGATTGCTGCTTTCATCTAGTTGTGTTGTGCTGAAACACTGATCTACAGCATAGGGTGGACTGCACTAACAACTTCCACTCTCCATGGCAGCCAGGAGCACACTGTGTCTGATGCTGAGGACCCACCTCCCACAGAGAACCCCTGAGGCACATCCATCACTGCCTGTCCTGTGGCTCAGAGCTGGAGCGAGGCAGCTGGGCCACAGGGCAGTGAGGTATGTGGAGAGCAGTTAGCAACAGCCCCAGGGAAACCATGAGGATGAACAACAAGATCATAGGGAGAAAAATGAAGAATAGGGGAGAATAAGACAGTAGAGCCTTGCCAATCCAAATGCTGTAGGTTACAGACGGAGGTGTTGCAAACCAGCTAATGGTCTCGATGACTTAAATATGTCAATATACTGGAGGAATAAAGGGTTAAATAGTATTTTTTAAACTGAAGACCACAGTATCTTACAAACATCAGCACATGATTCGCTACCGATGACAGATGTTGTCCCAAAGTTTAGCTGCAGCCAACTTTTCTGTGCCCACAAACAGGGAAACAACACAACTGCACTGTTTCCTCATTTGTTCCTACAACAAGGGGTTGGCAGTGTGCAATAGTGTGTAACTATATGAATAATTCTGTTTGCATCTGTAGCCCTTTAAAAAAACAAAAAAAAAACTCTGTCCTCAGACAACAAAGATGAATGATACAAAGTCTTTTAGATGCGTGAGAAAAAAGAAACATCTCAGCCATCTAAATATATGATCAGTTTTAAGTCATACTTAATATGGGTATGACTAAATAGATAGAATATAACTGTTCTGCCATAAAGTTTACTTTTCTGACGCCTATATTGCTCAGTTTTTTTTTTTTTTTTTTTGTCACAGTAATACAAGTGTTAATTCAGTTATTTGTTTGGCACTGAGCTCATAGTTAGTGGTGCTGTTGTTCTGGACTGCATTTTACTGATAGGTGTTTCCAATATTCTGTCCCCCTCATGTATATGAATAGGGAGGACAAAAAATCAGAAACACCTCTCAGTATAATGCAGTCCAGTACAAAACCTCTACAAACTACAACCTCTGCAATAGACATATTAAATTTACACATTCTCCACAGTGTCATTCAAAAGCGGAATATTATAAACTTCATTGAAATGTAAAATTTACGGCAGAGCTGTTTCATTGAACTGCATTAGACCGTACAGGTAGACGTAATAAAGTGGCCACTGAGTGTATAGTGCAATGTTATCAGAGGCTGGCCTCCCTGCTTTTCTTATTAAACTATTTCATAACAGACGATGGATATTTTGCCCTTTTCACTGAATAGCAGCAATAAAAGAAGGTGTGCAGACAGTACAAAGTTCCAGTCAGTCTGAGAAATCCATTAATGTGTGTGTGAAAGAGAATAAGATACATGAGGGCTAATCTTTTCTCCACAGAAGGTTCTGAAGTAGCTGGACCAAACATGCCACTCTGCCCTCAAGAGAAAATGTGGAGTAATGTTGGCCACTTTCATCAGATTTCATCAGATTAGTGTGTCATGTGGTGTTGTCACTGAGTAGCACCCCATAAGGAAATGACATCAGTATTGAGGCTTTCCCTGCACTGCAGCATGGTGACTCATTTGATGGGCAGTGCCATGGACACGTGCAGCCTTTCCCAGTAGCAGCCTGGACATAAGGAGCCATTCAATCAAATCCATATGGCAACTTGTTAAAATAAAATTTATTGTGGTGTTGACATATAGAAAATGCTGACTGATTATGTTGCTTTCTCTCAGTGGAATTACAAAACACATTCAAATCAGAAATTCATGTTCAAGGAAATACAAAGTGTGTCATCGCTGTATATCTCCATTGACAAAATGGCAGGGCAGGGCAATTAAAAAGCGTGGAACATTCTTGCCACAGAGGTTGTCGTTTACCAGCCATCTTTCCAAACTGCCTGCCCCAGCCTCCTGACCTTGGCTCCAACAGTCCTGGCAGTGGCAGGGTGACCAAGCCAGAGAGTGGGTTGGGGCTGCAATGGGGCTGCTCTCCTCCAAACAGCAGGAGTGCCCTGATGAATGTTTCTGAGAGGGATCGGAAACAAGACCAAATTTTTCTTTTTTCTTTCTTTCCTTTTTTTTTTTTTTTTTATTTTGTCAGACAGGCCTTTCCATGGGCAGTTTTCCCAGGACGACCCCATTATTATTCCACAGAGACGTCTGCCCCCGCCGAACCCTATGGGTGGTCTTTCTGAGGGCAAAAGGAAGAGGAAAAGAAAAGGCAGAGAAAAAATCTGGTGAATCACCCTTGGAGACTGGACAACAATAAAATGCAAAACAAAGTAAAATGAGACAAAACAAGATGAAGAGTCAAACAGCCTTCCAAGATACTGCAAGTGTACCTTGTTTGAACTGATAGACTGTGTGTGTCCATGACTCTGTATGTGCGTACAGTTTGCCTATTATCATGCTCCAAAGCTGAAAGAAAACAAAGTGATACACTAAAAATTATGATTGAACTGGGGCTCATTATTAGTTGCAATAGTCTATACAAGATCAAATCAAAAGCATGAACATAAAATCTGTTCATCTGTAACTGGGTTAGCACAGTACATACAGTTATGTTTGTACTTCAAACCCACTGCTTTATGGTTTCTAAGCACTTAATTTATCATGTGTTCTTAGTATATTTGATCCACTGGCGACCATTTCTCTGTTTAGATTACCTATGAGGACAGTTTGGATTGACCCCCACTCTGAGTTCCTTTAAAATTGTCCAGTCCATAAAATCCTTTTTTAAACCAATAATACACGTTGTCCAGTGGAGGAAACCCCAGCTAAATCACAGAGATGGACAAGCTGACCATAAGGCCGTTTCCATGGAAGCTACACTCTCAGCTTAAGAACTATTATGTGTTGATTCAAGTTGGGCGCAAAGGGAGGGCCAGCTTCCTACATGCTGAAGCTTATTGATTACCACATATACTTTCCAGGCGAGTTAAAATCAGAAGTAATGCATGAACAATAGATTTCTTATCGCAAAAAGTCAGCTCACTCTCTGAAGTCACAATCACCTCTTGTCACCACTTGATTTTTCTCATTGTCAGAGAAGACTTAGGAAGTGAGACTTTGCCCTGCAGCCATCCATCTTGAGTTGGCCCCATGAGGATATCGGCCTGTGCCAAGAGGCCTGGGCCAGCCCGCTGGAACCCTTGGTGAGCTCCCTGCCTTTGTCTGAGGATGTGGAAGAAACCTGGCACTGGCCCGAGGTCAGCGTCACAAAATTATATTACCATAATCCCATTAAGTGTGTCTGAGGCCTCATGAGCTCCAGATCAGTCTGGGAGGAAGGTGGGTGAGGGTTGGCAGTGGTGAAGTTTGTGACTGAGGAAACATACTTCCCACTCAGTGGACAATAAGAGACTGAGGTAGCTTATGTGCACTTTAGAAATATATTTTTCTATCCAAATGGCATCATAAGCCTTTATGCCAAATGGGAAGATATATTATTAATACATATACAGCTGATGTATTTGTGGTCACCTAAATCCAAATGTTCTGAAAACATGTGTCGTATTTCAGTAAATGGTGAGACTGTGGTCTGTGATAGGTGAAGTTTATGATTACAATCAACATATAACAGAACTCTGTGGGGAAAAAAAAAAAAAAAAAAAAAAAAATCTTCCAACTTTCCATAATTGAATCCAGGAGCTTGAAATAGTTGGTGGCCAAACTGGGTTAGTGCATAAGCCTTATATAATCAAGGCTTCTCATCCTTATCTTTATCATCCCTCATTGTTCAGAGGAGGATTCTCTACAATAATAATGAGATTTTGCCTTCATCTTTCCATTTGTTTCCAATTAGATACTGAAGGAAGAGCCTGGGCTACCCAACCACCCACAGAAACAGTAGTTTGTCTTTGCTAACTCCCTCTCATTACCGAGTAAATCTCCACAGAACATATCCTTTTTACAGAAAGCATTCCCAATGGACACAGGTTGTTTGCAAGCATTCAAATCAACATGGCAGAAAAACCGATACCTTCGATACAGGAGATGAAAGCTGAATGTAAGCCGAGCTCCTGTAGTTGATCCTTGAGGCATAACTGTGGGTGTCTCATACAGAGAGAGTTTATCTAACACAACACAGGAATGCAGCCTGGTTTCTGTGTTGTTTCTCTGTTTCAAATCATGACTACAATTATGTATAGAATGTCCAAAAAGTAGACATAATGATATATATATATATTTTTTTCTTGTCATACTAGTCTTTACACCCAAGGAGCCACAATTTAGCAAGGCTTGTTGAGCCATTGCACTGTAAACACTAGAACGTAGTCTTGGGTTTCTGTTTGTTAGCAGGCCAGGGTCATAATTATCTTTCATGTTTGTCCTGAGCTGGTATAACGGTGTGAAAAACAATGTAAATTGTATAACGACGTGAAGACTTGTAGCAGAAACAGGCAGCTAAGTTAACTTATTCTTGAATAAGGGTGAGAATGGGAGGGGTGGCTGTGCACATGGGGTGGGAATGTGTGTGTGTGTGTGTGTCTGTTTCGGGGGAGAAGGAGTGATAGGTGTTACTTCCCGCAGTGTCTACAGTTCCAAGCTTAGTATTGCAGGCAGGCATTTCTTTACTCACGGGGCCTGGTATCTCAAACATCCCTCCCCTCTGTTTGTCCATTCCATCTATGGGACAACCAGTAGACTCAATCCCTTGTCCAAATAAGTTAATACTTCAACTAACATGTAAAAGTAAAGTTCAGGGCCAAACGTAGATTCCTGAGAGACAGACAGTGTCTAACCTGGCAATAAACCAATTAATTACACACACACAGTGTGACTCACTTTGTCATGGAGACACATAGTGACACACACAAACATACGGACTCAGGCAGAATCACACACACACACAGGCTCAAGCACACACATAAACACATTAAAGGAGATGGAAAACTAGTTTTGTGCTGCTCTGCTTATTATAAAATGTATATATTTTACATTTGTCCCATACAGTAAAGAGTTTATTTCACCTATCACTGCCTCTGCCTACCATGACCATGCAGACTCCAGTTTTACAGATGCTTTGTTGTTCATGCTCGTGTCTGTGTGTGCCCACATATCTGTTTTGTTTGGGGTTTTGTTTCACACTGTGGTTGCCCTTACACCTTCCTCCTCCCTCTCCTCCCTCCTTCTTCTTCTCCACGAGGAGTGCTAACTCCCACCCCCCCAACATGTGTCCTGACATGGTTCGTCTCTGTGGCCTCTTCCTCTGGGGAGTGGAGCTTAGTGAAATATGGGCAGAATGCCTTACGGTCAATGGGGTCTTCACCAGCCTCATTTCCTCCATGCTGAGCTCTGTCAGAGAGCACTAAGCAGAGGCCCCAGGCCCAACGCTGACAGCACAGGAGGAAGCAGACAGTATTAAGTTCCCCTAAAATTAAAGCAAATATCACTTCACTGTAATAGATAGAAGCAGTAACTCAATTTGAGTAAAGAGGCTAATAAGACTCGGCAAAGTATCTTGTGATTTGTTGCTCGATGTTTGTCAGTGGATCACTGGGTCTGGACAGATGACTGCTCGCATAGCTGGGCGGTGATAAGCTGCATCTCCCGCTCTAATAGCAACAGAACACTAATAAAACCTGACATGATCTGAATTCATTAATTAAAACAAATGCAAGCCAAATATCTAATGTTATAGATGTGTCAGAAAGAAATGATTCCATTACGCATTCATGCTCCCTTTCCTCTGTCTTTGTCAAAGTTATGTACAGAGGCTCTTCAGGGCATTAATTGGTAGCAGTTCTGGGATGGGGGATGGGACAGGGGTCGAGTTTGTTCTGCTGTGCACCCCTATTATTTTCTCCACAGGCAGCCTAGTGCTTTCCAACTACCTCTGAAGCATCAGCAGTTTTTCAAGGCCTTATCGTGTGCAGACGGGAATTTGTGAAACTAGCCACAGAGGGACGCTTCCCTGGAAGCTTTTATGTCCCTCTAATTTTAGAGAGGAGTTGTTTTTACGGACACCTACATTCCTTGAAGACAGTTGTATCTGTTTGGTGGTCATGTGCTGTGCCAAGCCGTTATTCGGTATTGTCCCACAGCACGCGTAAATACACAAACTCTTCCTTAGTCTGGTTCTCTATTTCCAACAAGAACCTAACCTCCTGAGAAACTTTTCCAGTGCCCCCTTTTCCGCCTGGGGCTTAGAAAACATGGAATTAGCATCACATCCCAGAGTGCTTTGCAGCAGCAGCTGGAAGGGACAGGTGTGTGTTTGGTGAGCACATGTTGAGGGTGACAAAGTCTGCCACATGTTAAATACATAAAACCCAACATCTCTCTGCCTAACTAGGACAGAGAGAAAGGGAGAGAGAGAGAGAGAGTGGGAGGGAGGGAGGGAGGGAGGGAGAGAGAGAGAGGGAAAGAGGGAAAGAGAGATGCCCATAACCTTTTAGGCCCATGTTTTTGTGTCCCTTTCAGATCATAAGAGACAAGGAAAGTGGCCAATGCATCTGGAGAAAGAAATGGTGGAAAAATACATAAAAGAGTGCCAGTTAAGTGTCTTTTTTGAGGCGGACTAGATGGAGGAGGAATTTGAATCTCCCTTTTTAGAGTAGGATCACACAGTGGGATTTCAATAAATGAGAGAGCGTGGTGCCTGAGCACAGAGCCAAAGCTGCCAGACACTATGTCCAGATCCTCTCTCTCTCTCTCTCTTGCTCTCTCTTTGTCTATCTCTCTCAGTCTTTTTCTCAAGTCACTTTCTGTAACTTGCTGTGAAATTCCAAGGAGACGTCAGGAAGAGAAGAATCAATAGGCCGACATTTGGTTTTTCTGTGCAGTAAAGCCAATAGCGGGCCTCTTGAATGCAAGATGATTATTTTTCTGACAGCCATAATTTTAACCAATTTTGTCCATTTTTTTCTCTTTCTAATATTATAAATTTATCTTTACCTGGTAAAACCCATCCTTAGAAGTATAATTAGCTAATTTATCTCCCAGCAGATGAGAGAGTCCTTGGAATCAAACTTTGAGGAACACCTTTGCCAGCTTCATCGCTACTGTTTTTTTTTTTTTTTTTTTTTTTTTTTTTTTATAATAATTAAGACTGTATTCCAGGCCTTGATGGCCGGTTGGCATCAACCATTAGCAAGGCAAATGATGCTCCTAACCCTGGGAAAAGTCATGCCTTCTCTTGATTTATGATAGCTGTGAAAACTTCAAAATTCTCTCCCCGATGTGTCAACAAACATCACAGCGCAGGTTCAGTTATGCGACTGATCGTGTGCGAAGAACCAATGGGCCTGTTCAACACCTTGTTACGGTTTTCTTCTTACTCTGCCTGCCCTCTCCACCCTGCACATCCCTGCCCCTGTGGCCTTTTGGGCTGCAGCACTGACCCCAAAGCTCTTAGGATTGTACCCCCCCCCCCCCCCCCCCCCCCCCCCCACCCCCCCACCCAACAACTGCAACAATCCAGCAACATTTGGCCTCCAGATTTCTTTCCTCCAGTCTCTCCATTCACCTTTTTTTTTTTTTTTTTTTTTTTGAAGCTTCTCTTTACTTGATGCACAAAAATTGCAATGTTACCAGTATCTGGGCAATAATTGTTCAGCCATTATCAACCTCAACCAACATCAAAAATGATGGAATACTGTTTAGTCAATTTAAGCAAGCGGCCCCAACTCTGGGTTAGCTGTTGTCAAAAATGAAAGTGAGGCAGACATCAAACACAGGCTCATCACCAGAGAATCCCCCACTCAGAGGTTAGGCAAGAACTGAAAAGAGAATTTGATTTATATACACTTGTGGGCTTAGCTTTAATTGGAAAAACTACACAATTTGTATGATTTGTCTTTAACAATTCAGGTCTATGTTAACTTTTACATTTTTATAGTTTTGATTATCCTACCTGGGCTTTAACAATTGCCCAGGACCTACGTCTAATCTGCCAAACTACTCCACAATAACCATGAGAACAGAATCTCCTGTAAGATCCAGGAATGCACTGTTGCATATCAATGACCCACATCAACAGAGAGAGAGAGGGAGAGAGAACAAAAAGAGAGGATAAAAGGACCCCCTCCCAATACCAACAAACACACACACACACACACATATATAAACACTGCACAGACACAAACCCGTTGCAAACACACACAGGCAAGCAGGCAGGTCCGTGAAATATGACAGCCCCACGGTGAAGTAGGTGGGGGTGAGGGAAGCCATATTGTAACAATCTTATTCTGTGGTCATTAATCGTATCCTGCTGTTCCAGCCTCCCCGACTGTGTGTGCTGAGCGTATGTCAAACACATTTCCCCTCTCTCGGTGGGCGCACTCCCAGCCAGCTCTAATGCCGCACAAAGACACAAACCCTGAGAGCTCCTGAAGGCAGACAGGCTAGATAATCTCCCCCTTGGACTCCAGCGCCAAGCCCAGAGCCAGCCAGAAAGGCACAGAGAGACACAAGCCCAGAGGGGAAATCCTCAGGCCTGGGCAGCTGCTGCTACCTTGTTATACAATATGTGGGAAATGCACAGGCAAATCATATATATATATATATATATTTATATATAGTGAATGTTGTTGAAGTGTAAACAGCCCGGCAAATTTCTCTATCTGTCTATGCTGGCCTCATGTCTAAAAGTTGTAAAATGTAACTGTATAAGTTGTAAAATTGTTCTTTTACTGCATTGCCTTCCACAATATATCTGTCTTTGGATGGCTTACATGATCAGTGCAAACATACAGCTTTAATCTGACAGTGGTCTGGAATCACGGATAAAAGTAATCATATGAAAAGAACTCTTTTTTATCTATCTGATTATAGTTATAGCATTAAATAGCGATCACAAATTCCCTTTCGCAATAAAAACAGACAAACTCGGGGCAGACCGCGGGCATTTGGCAAAAATGAGGTGGCTTTCTATCTCTTCCTCTTTATCCCTCTCTCTCTCTCTCTCTCTCTCTCTCTCTCTCTCTCTCTCTCTCTCTCTCTATCCTGTCTTGCTCCCCTTTTACCCCTCCTGCTGTGAGCAGCCTCATTAGGGAAGTGATGATGTAAGACCCTCTGTTTCATCAAGCACTGCCATTTGTCATTATGACTGACAAGTGCCGAGGTGGGCCGACTGAATGACAGGAAGAAACGCTTCCCTGCAGCCCTGCGACTAGTACTATTCATCACCTCAGTTTTCTCTCCCTCTCTGCTCAATATCACTTTAAAAAAATCCTAGAAAAAAAGATTATATTTTCCTCCTATTTTGCGCTATCTCTCGCTCTCTCTCCCGCATTGGTATCTAAATATCAATTAATTAAAAAAAATCTCTGAAAATATGTTTGCTTTATAGTCATTGGTGTATGATAAATGATCATCGATCAACCCCAAGATTTCTACATTATAAGTGTGTCTACATATGTCCCAAAGACTGAGGCTGCATCTGACTGAGGATTATTGCCAGAAATCTGAGAAGCCTCTTGACAAGTGGAGTCTCCAGAGCAATGGAAAAATCAGTGTGAGCCCCATCAATCACAGCTCTGGAGATTGGTTGAAAGACCTGCTTTTCACTAAAAGTCTGGTCTGAGATCCTGACAAGATAATAGATTGTGAAGCTGTCAAAACCAATTGATTGAAGAGATATATTGATCATAAATCAACCACACAGTGCACAGGTATCATATGTGATGCCATTCCTACTGTTGCTATTAGTGGGAATTCCAGTTGTGGCTCACATTGCAGCTGTAATAACTGGATAAACTTTGTAACCTCATGTGTGGGATGCCCTTTTACCTGGCCAGATGGCTTGGTCTTGGGTGACATCCTCTGCTTATGCTCACACATTTTTGACCCAGCTGCTCCTCTTTTTACAGGAGCTACCAAAATAAACTAACCCAGAAATTTGAGGCTTGAGCAGCAGTCCACAAGGAAAACACAGGAGCTGGAAAGGACAAACACTACACCCATGGCAAAGCTAAAATTGTAATGTGATTGTGACAGGAACAAGCAAACGTGCAACACACACTCCTTGCCATAAAGACACACTTAATGGGATCACATTAGTTTCCTTGCGGTCAAGTGAGGAGTATAGGGTGTTGGATGTGTCTTGACAGAACCCTTGACCTGTGGATCTTGGTTAGAGGGAGTGCCCGTCACTGGGGACAGGAGGAGGTGATTGATTGGGTCCCTCTCGGCAGGGTCAGCTGGATGTCCTGGAGAGATCTCCCCATCCATCAGATTGCCCAGACCCAGAAAGAGCTGCCTCCAGATGGGCAGCATTGTTCCCAGGCCACCCTGGCAGGCACTGGAGATCTGGAAGGTCCTGGAAGGCCCTAGGAAGGCCCATGATGTTACTGACAGCAGCCACAGACGTCCAAAAACCAGGTCTGCATCTGTGCCTGTGTGTCAGCACGCTTCGGAAGCCGTAGCACACGCCAACCTAATCAATACCACACTCCGGTTAGGATAGAGGGAACACAATAGCTGTCATTAAAATCACTGGCCATAGCTCACTGATCATCAATACAGTTGAGATAGGAGGTAGCAAGGATGGTGCGCTGGCAGAGATTTCTGTGTCCTGCTAGTCTAGTGACTACTGAGGCGTAACATGGAGTCTTAATTGTGGTGCAAGGCCTAATTGCATGGTCAGGACAGGGGGTAATGAGTTAATCCCAATTCGGTCATCCGTGATGAGGAGAGGCAAGTACTCACCACAGTAATTACATTGCTGCTCATTAAACTCAAAGCTTCATTACACTGGAGGGAGGGGTGTGTTCGATTTTGATAGTGTCTTCTTATCCTTTACAACTGTTGCCTGTATGCTGATTTGACAGTATACATATGTTAATGGTGATCTAGGAAGTTACTGTAAGCAACAACCCTCACAGTGCCCACCAGCCCGTCCAAGGAGGCCAGAGGTTCAGACAGGGATTGGGAAGACCTGTGCTGCTTGCCAGGTTGCTATCCCTGTTGACAGATTTGGATGTGTTTTTGGGAAGGGTTATTTGGGGTGGGGGGTGGATGTGGGGGGATAGTATTTGGGGGAATGGGTGGGGATATATGTGATCCTTTGGCCCCATCATGACAGACGTCATGCTGCTCTGCTACGTGATGATCTCTTCCATATGGACCCAGGAATGGTCAGTCTGTGTTTACACGAGCTGATCCCTTAAACGTGTCCTAAGACTCGTTCTCCGGCACTGCAGCCCGGGAGGAGAGCAGGGTAAGGGGGCAGGGGCAATCAGAACACCCCCTACTGAAGACACATTAGCGCAGACTGTGCCACGGCACCAAGCAGACCAGCAACCTGCCAAAAACACTCCCATTTCACATGCTCATATATACATACACTTAAAAACACACCATGCACTGTTAAAGATTACACCCATCATATTTTCATAATCGTTGTAGGCACCTGAAATCAAGGCCAAGTCAACACATTTTGCCTGGCAGCCTATGAAAAGGCCCATTTGTGTGAAATGTATTCCAAAAGCATTTCATCTGTGTTTGCTTCAGTAAATTGAAGAAAATATGACGGTGTCACATATAAATGGCATCTTTAAAGAATCTGAGCTTCTTTGTCAACCTGAGACTGAAGAATGTGTCAAATAATTTTAAAAGGTTGGATGCCTTAACTTTTGGCTGCCAGGATTTAGTTTGGCAGACAGAAAACTGGTACTGGTCAGTGTAATAGGGAACTTGCAACCTCCTGTTCTGAAATAAAATGTGAAACGCATAAATGCTTTTAAGTGCTGTCAGGGCTGCATGGTCTGTTACAACCACTATACTTACAAAGGCACATTATGTAGTCTGATCTCCAGGAGATTCATCATAGTCATATGACAAGATGTTTGCAGACTCAATATAAACAAGATTATAATCATTTCCACTCTTTGGTATCTCTCTTCAAAATCCAGGCTTATCTTTAGATTTGATATGTGGGTGAGGGACTCCAGGGAGATCATGCAAAGCTTTTACACAGGAAGAAATGTTCAACCTGCTGTCACCGTAGCTCTCCTCCTCTCTGTCCCTGATAGCCTGTCCTCTATTCAAAACACCAATTCACCCTCACAGTATAAACCCTTCTGTGGATGTTTGGAGAATGAGGTTCTCCCTATAACCTACTTAAATAACCACTTCCCCAGGAATGAAAACAGATCCATTATAGGACACTGGTATCCTCTCCTACTGGAGTACCCCTCTCTGTCTCTGGCTTAGCGATGGGCGCTGCGATGGCTGAACACTGCCCCTTCTCTGTTGACTCAGAGCTGGAAGTGAGTAAGCTGAACTCGGGCCTCGTCTCACCAGAGACCGGCCGCACCCTGCTAATGACATCCAGCCCTTGACATTCTTAAAAAGTCTCTGGTTATTAAGGAAAACAAACAAGGACATCGGACTCACTCACTCTCTGCGCTAACAAATACCGTCCCCAGGCGATCCAGTGGATTGCTGGTGCAACTCAATAGTCCTGTGTTGAAAATCAAATCAGGTTATGGTGATTTGGAATGCATGATGACTGTAGGCCAGCATTCATTCTGTGAACTGAATGGAGGAGACAGCCACAGATATGATAGCACAAAGTTCATGTGTGAGGGTGTGAATGTGTGGGTACACATGTGGGAAGGAGTGTGCCTGCTTGATTTAGAGGGTCACGTTTTCCAACTACACTCTGCACACACACACACACACACACACACACACACACACATGCACAGCATTTACAATCCAAGCTGAGGTTTCCTCACCGCAGGGGGCTTGGGGGGTGGGATGCAGTTCTCATCCCATTGGTGGGAGTTCCTGCACCCCTTCCACACCCCTGGCTCCCATTCCCCACTCTCTCTCCTGAACCCCTCTCACCCCCCCAACCACTACCACCAGCCCCCTGTCCCCTCCCCCCATCCTGCCACACATCATTGCCCCGCTAAACGCTGACAATTGGTGACAAATGGACTGCACTGCACACTGTGCGTCAGTTGCCCCGGGAGACGGTGGCCGACTCAGGGCAGGGAAGGAGAGCAGAGGAGGAAGGGGAGCGGGGAGTCCGTGCAGCAGCGAGGCGCCTGGCACAGGTGGCTGAAAATCAATACAGATCCGGCCTCTGATTGGGCCTGACAGCACAAGAGCAGTGGAGTGTGGGAATCCACTGAGTGCCACACACAGCTAAATTGGATGATGGAGTGTAGGAGAGGAGAGGCAGAAGAGAGACAAGAGGGCAGAGGGAGGGGCAAAGACATTATTACACTTTATCACTTTGACATTTTAAAATTGTGACAAGGACACTTCCTTCCTTAACCCATGCACACTTTATAGCAGGTGAAGACACTAACAGATGTCATCTGAAAAGTTAGGAATTCACATTTTTCAAGTTTCTTTAATATACTGTACGTATTATGAGTGGATTAAATTGCACTGCAGATGCCTGAAAGCAACTGAGAGACCAAATGCTTTGTTGTAACTCAAAAAACAAAGGCTCATATATAAATATGCACACACATACACATGCTCAATTACTTTCTCTCATGCATAAACACACTTGCTGAGCTTGCACTCACACTAATTTCACCCAAGGCTGAGCGCATGCAAGAGTGTGGGTGCCTCTACTTGCCCTAATGTCAAGTGTAACAAACATGTGACCAACCACCACTCAGGCTACTGTGGATCTCTGCCTGCCCAGACAAGCGTAGCTGAGTGAAATTTTAAAATAAATGACAGATCCAGCAGGATACACTTGTCCTCTTGTTCAAGTACCATCAAAAAGGTTTTTTTTTGTCTTTTCTGTGTACCATAAAATAAATCTATTTTACATTGTGTAAGCCTGCTGACAATGTTGACTTTTATTTGGCTGTTTCTATGAAATAATGAGGATTAATAACAAAATGCAAAAAAAGAGACTGCTAGCTTCTCTAGTGAGTTAGTTGTCTCTGCGTGTGCTGTGTGCCTCTGTGATAACACTTTTGAAATTTGGACCCCTGATCTAAGCTTACTGGTTAAGTTATCTGACAACTTGCTCTTTCATTTTGAACTTCTCTGGTAATTTGGCCTCCAGTTATGGTCATCCCCTGATGATATCGAAGGGAAGTTTTGGTGTTTAATTTTCCACAGTGCTAGGAATGGCAGAATGGTTTGATAAATACTTCTGCTCTTCCTGTGGTTTCTCTGAAAGACAGCACGCTCATTACAAATGATGCAGTCAAAGTCTGCTAAACATCATGGATAATACCACATTACCACATTATACGGACAAACTATTTTTATTATACAATGTCAGCAAAAATGGCTTGTTCTTATCTTATCTTAAACTTTCTTTTATGTGTTAATGTAACAACAACAATAACAACAACAACAACAATAATAATAATAATAGCAACAACATAGTCTGCATACTGTTCCTGACCCATAAATTAAATTAATAACAAAGGCTGTTGCGTATTGGAGGAAATGTTGTAGCAATTGTACATCAGACCCTAGTCCCTCCTGTATATGCAATGAAATAAACACATTTTTCTGACTTTACTTAGTTGTTGAGACGTCATCTACACACTTGTCTCTAGAGTGGCTAAATTTCTTCCAGGAGACAAGTCTCCTATCTGTTAGCGCCGGTGACATCACAACTTATTGCTGAGAACATAACGACGACACGCATACGAAAAGAGATGTGACACAAAGAAGGGAGTTTAATCAAGCTTTTATGGGAAAGTATTGCTTTAATTGAATTTTGGCCCGTGCGCCAACTGTGATTTTTTTGTGAAGAACTCACCGTGACTGAATGCATGTGGCATTTTACACAAATGTACATATTCTAGTTTTTGGCCTTGGATAAAACATTCATGCAAATTTGAATCAACACTGATTATCTTCAGCTTAAGCCAAATTTTTCTTAATCAGATAGTTGGAACCCACTTATAGAAACCCCAGTTCACTGTCAGTATATTTGACAGGGAGGAACCCAGGGTTGGGGTGAGTGACATTCCCACCCCTCACCCCCCAGTGAAAGACCCCTCCCACATATGACAGTACAAATTAATCAAGGCCCCAGACAAACCCTCAGCCTTCACGCAACAAAAGGATTTTCCCCAGGCTCTCCATGCATTGGCCTCAGGAGGCAATTAAACTACGTGTGCAAGAGTGTGTGTGTGTGTTTGTGTGTGTGTGTGTGTGTGTTTGTGTGCATGTGCGTGCGTGTATATATGTATGCTTATGTATACATGTATATCATCAACAACAATATCAGCATCCCTTGTCATACATTCCCTCTCATGCATTATACATGAGTAAATATCTGTGTCGGACCAGTGATGTATGTTTACGTGCATGTGAGTGTTTGCATTTAGTGAGTGTGTGTGTGTTTGTACATGCATGTGTGTGTTTTGTGTGAAAGGGGGGCACAGAGGGGGGCCTTGATCAGCTGTGTGCAGGTTACCATCTTTGAGGGGTGGGATGGGTGGGGGGGGACGTGTCGGCCCTGTGTGTGGGAACCCCGCGCTCCTCACTTCTCATACATTGTTCTCTTGCTCCTACAAACCGTTAATGCTACAAAAGATGCTCAGCCTATTGTAGCCCGGGACAGCTGAGGGGGGAGGGCGGAGGCAGGCGAGGGAGAGAGGGGGGCCGGGCCAGGGAGGGAGGAGGCAGCCTGAGCTGAGTATGGCTGCCTCTGCTCCCTCCCCTCCTCTTCTCTCCCCTCACCTCTCCTCTCCCTCGCTGCTCCTCTGTCCTCTCCCCTCTCCTCTTCTCTCCTTTCCTCTTCTCTCTTCACTCAGCTCTGCCACTTAGCCCCTCTCAAGAGGATTTGGCCGGGCTGGATTTAGGGGGCCGATGCTTATCATACAATGGAATTAAACTAACTCGAGGCCCGAGCTTTCTCTTCTAGCCCGCTATGGCTAATCTGAGAATCTGTGAAGGAGGGCTTAGGTGATGTTACATTTTCATTAGACCTCTGATGGCAAACGGGCCACTAATGGTAAGAGCCCTGGGTGCCATTGTGATGCAAATCTTGATTATTTCTTTAATTAAAGCGGGGGAGGGAGGCCAAGAGGGGAGAAGGGGTGGAGTTGACACTGACAGAGGTGCATGTCCTTACCCCCACTAGACAAGGATTCTCACGTCCGTCCCAGACTGGAGATCTGGGGCTCTGGGGGATTTGGCTGGTTTGTGAGGGGCTGGTTGAACTAGGGGGTTGGGGTTGAGCTTTTGAATCTGTGACACAGGTCACTTATGTTCCCTGAGGGGACATAATTTTACCTGAGCACCAAACAAAGTAGAAGGTTTTCATCTCTAATAAAGATCAGCTGAAAGGAAATCAAGCTGTCAACATTGACACCGTTCTTTAATAGAACCTAAAGCTATTGTCTTGTTCCTGGACAGAATAAACTTGTAATTGTTAATATTACACATTGTTAAATATCAATGCACATCTAAGGTTCACCACTCCAGTCAATGGAATCATTAACAGGGTTCAAGGGTTGAAGGACTGAATACATTGGATGTTTTGGTCATTTTTGGTTTCACTTATCTTCTTGTTTATCATTGCAGTGTTAATTCCTGAAAAACCCCAAACCCCAGAGAGAACTTTCAGCATGGAGTCATTGGGAGGACTGTGAGCTGAAGTGGAACAGTTCTCAACAAACAGACAAAAAGATAGATAGTTGTGACGATTGTCTACTACTGCAGGGTGAAAATGAACACAGTTGGTGATAGTTTCTGTCTTACTCCTGTCAGATGATGTATACCGCAAAAAAGGACAGCAGAATAACATTCAGTGCTGGGTAGATGAGCTTCTACCCTCAGGATCTGTGTTGTCAGTCCTTGCAATGGTTCTGGTATTCATGGGAACACGCTGTGTACTCTGTAGGGCTGCAGACCAGATGTGGTCCAAAGATGGACTGTACAGCAGGACAGGGACAACTGCATTCATTGAGGGAGGGAGGGAGGGACAGAGAGAGAGAGAGAGAGAGAGAGAGAGAGAGAGAGAGAGAGAGAGAGAGAGAGAGAGAGAGAGGGGTGAAATGTGTGCAAAACACCTCAAAAAACATCAACCTCCAGACGTGGGTGAGGACTGCATGTGTGTGCACGCGTGTGTGCATGTGTTTAAGCCTGCGTGTGTGCCATGGTTGGTGGTGAGTGCTGCTGGTGTGGGCTGGTGATGAGTGTCAAAGGTGGGGGTTTGGGGTGCCAGAGAGATGCAGAGGGTTGGAGGGGAAGGGGGGTACGGAGACCCTGAGAACATTTTTTTTTTCCTTGGCGTAGCTGCGCAGCTCTCCAGGACCACGGAGTGTTGCCCCCCTGCAGTTTAAGCCTCTGTCTCTTTTTGTCCCCAGCACAACAGCCTGTGGCATTCCATGGCAGCAAATCTGGCTGTGCTGTCACATGGGGGAGATTAGCCAAACTAA